>NW_008602082.1:26441-31134 GCF_000691845.1 Merops nubicus
CCTTGTCCTTCCACCTCCTTTGAGCACAATGATCCAGCAAGCATTTATCTGGTCCTTTGCTCCATCTGCTGCTCAAATATTAAACACAGAGAAAGCCAGAGCCCCTGGGCTAAGGCAAGAATGCTGTTTAGGGGATGCTGCTGCTGCAGAGGTCACTTGAGCTACCAATCAGAAATAAAAGCAAGATGTTTTGCAGAGGATTTCAGGTACTTAAGATTTAGCTTCACTTGGACACAGAAAAGCCTCTAACCCAAAAAAAACCAACCAAACAAAAAGGTTAAAATTCCCTATGAGAAAGGGGGAACCTTTTCTGGTTTGGGAGGTTCAGTCTGTGTACTCATGGGCAGGATGGCCACTGGCTCCAAGAACAAGCTGAGCAGGGGCTCAACCCCACTGCCCCCACCTCCAGGGTGCTCAACTGGGAGCCCACCACCCTCCCATGCTGGTTCTGCACCATGACAGCTGGTGGAGATGGGTGCCTACACAGGGCTCCATGCTGGTGAGTGGACTCAGACCCTTCCTCCTCCTCCTCAGACCCTGCAGAGGAGCTGCCCACACCCAATTGTTATCTTTGTAGCAGCAAAGAGACAACGAGCAAACACCTTGCAAATGTGAGGTTACACTTGGCACAGCCAAAGGCTTCACAAAAACCCCCCAAACCACCCTGCCAGGATCACAGGGGATGATGTCCCCTCATCAGTGCCTGTGCTGGGATGGATTCTGTCATGGAGAACAAGACCTTGTGTTATTTGCTAAAGTCTTCATTCCTTGCCCTATCCTGCAAAACATCCTGCATGAAAATTAGTCAGACATCAGTCTGTGCAGCAGCAGCTTGGAAGAGAACTGTGCTCAGAAGTTTGCCTGGTTTCCATTTAAGGTATCCACTGAAGGTGACAGAAGCAGGAGGGACTTGCTGCTGGGAGCAGGGAAGTGAGCTTCCAGCAGAAGGCATGATGGAACAGGCCAAGAGCTGCTGCTCAGAGCCATGCCTCATGAAAATGACATTTACCACAAAAATTGATATTTTGCTAATATTTTTTTTCATTTTGTCAGACAGGTTGACATACATTTTGTTTCATATTTGTTCAACTCAAATAGAAATACTCCTGCTTGCTGAAATGGCCAACAGCATTTTGCCCTGGGCCAGCTGAGGACCAGCCCCCAGCTGCCACTGGTGCCAGTGACACTGTCCATAGCCCAGCAGCAGGATGTCCTCCTGGATGGACACACAGCACCCATGGGATTGCCCAGCAGTCTCACAAGGGGCTCAGCCCCTGGAAGAATGAACAGTTCAAGCATCCAAATCACAAAGCACCAGCTCATCTGATGGAAGTGCAGTTTAGGTAGAGTGAAATATTTGAGTTCAGTTCAATAAGTTAAAGATTTACTTGGAAACCTATGAATATTTCCTTTTACCACCTCCCAGTTTTCCAGAACTTCTTTGAGTCTATGCCAAGTTATGTTTTAGAGAGATGATTTTTTTTTTTCCTTTCCTCTTTGGACATATTTATTTCCTTTCCTGATTCAGGAAACAGAGAAGCAGAGCAGGACAGAAAAGATTTTACCTTTTCCTTTCCAGAACATGACCACAGTACTCCCTGGCTCCTGGACTTTCAATTCAGAGTGGTTTGTGCAAGTCAACCTCATTCTTCCCAAGGAAAACCTTGGAGATATTGCTTTGGTCTTGAGATGAAGCACATCTGTACATTTACCACTTTTCTGTTCAACAGGTGCACACAATGCAGATGAATTTTAGCCACTTTTTTGTGCACATTATGCTTCTCCTGCACAAAAGGCTGTAAAAAAATTAGCCACAGCCTCATGTATACTGGCCTGAACCATTTTACACTGAAATCAGTGGGAATATCTCCACAACACTGGACCCATGTACCCAACAATTCTCCTCTAACCAGGCTAAAAGTAACAGAGCTCTTGTATGAAACCAGATAGAAACGGTTATCAGCCAGTACATCACTGTAATAAATAATAGCAAGAGAAGGAAATGGGGATTTAGTTCAAACTCCAGATTTATAAACTATAGAGGTAGAAGATCTAGCAGCTGTGCAGAAACAAATGGGTATGATTGACTGCTTTGTTCCATTTGCAGATAAACTTTGCAATTGCAGCTCCAGCTAAATAATAATGCAGGAATACTAAGCTGTAAGCACAAAGGGAACAATAAAACAGCAAAACACCAAAGTTACAAGGCACAATAGAAGCTGGAAGTTGAGGCAGCAAGGCTTTGCCTCCTCCTTCATTTGGCAGTACTGTCAAATTGGCATAATGACTTAGAAAATAATGAATACAGAACTAAAACTATGTCAGAATAATCAGGAAGGGAAAAGCCATGCTACTGCTACAGGTCTCTCTCACTACTAATTGCTGATTTCAATAGCTTTGCACTTCTTAGAGGGCAATACAAGGGAAGGGGAGGGAAAAATGTTTTATTCAGTGCTCAGTAAACGCCGTGCACCTTCGTACTGACATGGCTCTCAGGACAAAAGCACTCCACTGTGCCATCAACAGCTGAACTTCTAGTCCTGCCTTGTCTGAAAGAATAGAAAACTCAAGTGATGCCCCTTCTCCCAGTCAAATGACACATTAGTTGCTGCCACTGTTGTCAAGTTTGAGTTATAATGATAGCATTACAGCTAGTAGAGCCTGCAGTCAAACCAAACAGCATCAGAGAGGAAGCCTGCCAGAAAGGTGCAGTCACAATCTGATCTGCCTAGTGAGAGGAACAATGTTTTTTTGCAAGAGATTTCCCAACAAGCACGGATCCCAGAAAACTGTCCTGAGAAACACCCATCCCTTTATGACCTGGCTCCTTTTTATTCTAGAGATACACCAAATCAACCTTCACATCCCCAGCTGATATCAGAGTTTCCCCTCACCAAGCTGAGGCCACAGCAGGCTTTTCCTCTCCTACTCAGCCTGCAGTGAGCCATACCCATCGTGTGATGTTTTGACATGGGCTTTTGTGGGAGCTTTCCAACCTCCTCGTGCTGCAGTCCTGCTTGGCCCACAGGGCTGAAGTGTGTGAGAGCTGCAATCCAGAAATTAGCACACAGCAGCAACCTTCACAGGGCCTCATTTTTGCCCAAACAAAATCTGGGTTATGCCCCATTACAACTATTACCCTGCCACACAATTATCGTTGTGATGAGCTTCATTTCAAGAGAGATCATTTTAATTTTCATCTGCTTCCTTGCACTATCTCCCACCATTTCCAATTCTGACAGACTCTTTGTACTGGTAGGCCTCAGTTCCTTCCCTTTCTGACAGGCGATGCTCTTGTGTTATGCCTGTGTGCTGATAAACTGGAGCTTGCACTTGGGTTTCCATGCCTGCAGCAAAGAGCTGCCCGAGTTCTGTCCCCCCCCAACGAGCCCGTGGCTATATTGAACAGGAAGGGACCAGCCTCACATCCCAGCATCCCAACAACCTGCAGCAGCAACAGCACCTCATCAGAGAAGCTGTCCCACCAAAGCTCATTAGGGGAAAATAAGCAAGGAGTGCTGGGGAAGGATCTTGTCACTGCCAATAATGTCAGAGCCATTTCTGCCTTGTCTTTTCATGTTAAAATTTTCAGAAGAAAACGGAGGAGTCACGTTTGACAGGTCCTAGAGTACCTTTGATATCCTGATCAAACCTGGCACCTACTACTTTATCTCTGGAGTGAATGATCTTTGGAGCTCACATACACATCATGTATTAGCATATGTAGGTTTTTTATACCTATTTAATATGTATGATTCTGTTTAGTTGCATATGGATGCACAGATACCTACTCCTCAGCCTGTTTTGATATCCAAGGGGATTCTCAGCCAAATTCCTAAAAGGCTGGCCTCAAGGACAGTGCTTTTCTGTGCTACACAGAGCCACAGCAGTTACTCTGAAAAGCTCAGGCTGGCAAAGCAGTAGGTGACTCCTGCTAGCCAGTTACAGAGACTGGCTCCTTTCCTTTTTCCTTCTGACAGATAAATTAACAAATAAACAAAACAGGGAAGTTTTCCTTTAAATTCATTGGCAGAACATCCACACACCAGCCTGCAGCATGTTTCTGATGGAAGACAAGATGCAAGTACTGCAGTGAGAAAACCAACACACCAGTGTTAGCATTTCTAGCAGGTGCCACTAGCCCTGTGTGTAAGAGCCACCTTCCCTCACTGGGACACCTGAACTCCTCCTGAGACACTACTGAGCATCCCACTGCACTCTGTGAACAGACTTCAGTCACTGTGCAGAGTGTAAAAGAGAAGCTTTGTTGTCAATCTCCTATTATTTTTGCTGCAGATGTAAGAAAAAGTGGAAATAAGCCTTATTTATTTAATGAGCACATCCAGCAGTCTCTAAAGGTGCCAGCCCCATTCCCTCTACATGGTCTGCATAGCTCAAGGATCTACAACATGCTTTTCCAGTTCCAAAAGGTGCCTGCTCCCACAGACACTGAAAGAGCTGCAGCTACTGATTTCCTGGTTCCTTCAGTGACCTGGCAAAGTTTCACTGAGTTACTCCAGGCCACGTGTTTCCTCAGCCTTGTCACTGGAGCTATCAAAACATGCCAGGCAGGGTGAGGCTTTCCCTTGATGCAGTGATTTGCCCACAGGGAACTCATCTGAAAGCTCTTCCCAGACCCCAAAGAGCACCAAGCATGCTGACTAGATTTAAGCTAAAATGTAAGCTTATGGCA
>NW_008602082.1:31165-59690 GCF_000691845.1 Merops nubicus
CAGCTCCAGCTGCCCCACACCCCCCACCCCTCCTCCAGCCATCTCGCCTCCATTGCTCTTTAACTACCAAGAAGCCCTGATTTCTGACACTGGCTGTCCAGAAGTCTCAAATACAGTGGAAACATCTCCCCATCTTGCTCCTATTACAAAACAAATTAGAGATATTGAAGTGAAGTGTGTTAATCCTGTAATTATCATGGTAATAATGAGGCAGTTTAATGATCTCGCTAATTGTCTGTTCAGCAAGACTGGATTAGAAAACATTCCTTACCCCATCCAGCCTTTTAATTCTGCTTAAATCAGATATTCTCTGTAAGTGGAGAGTTGTAACTCTGTGTATCACTACCCCATCACCAACTAACGTTCAAAAATTGCTGCAGGTCTACCCAAAGGCCACGTGTTATATTGTAAGCAATGTCTACATGGCCACAGCCAGCAGCTATTCAGCTATATATTAATTCAGACAAGATTGCCAGAGGAAATAAGAAGAGAAATAAAACATCTCCATAAGGACTAAAATTTTGCTTATAGGTTGCCTGTTAAGGGCCTTAAAATTATCAGCTGAAATAAGCTGCCTGAAAGCTGTATCTGCCTCATCAAGTCCCTCTGCTGTTTATTCTTCTGCAAAGCACCATCCCCAGCAGGTCGGTGTGGGGTAAATGCAGGTGCTGCCCCAGAAACCACCTGCAATGTCCCAGCAAGCTTCCAGCTCACACTTACCTTGGGAGTAAGTCAGGAACCCCTACATGGGTCATCAGAGACTCATCAAAAATGATCCTGAAGAATGAAAATAATGAAGACCACAAATAAGTTATTGTTAGCTACAGCAAAGCACATACTGCCAGCACACCAGCTTCTCTGCAGGAGTTGTCACCCTCTGTGCTAAGCCTGGAGTACACTCAAAGCCATTTAAAGCACTGAAGCAGCCATTTACCCCATTTTTACCAAAATGCAGCTGATAGAGCCATGTTTTACCTGCCATTGCTTATTCAAAACCTACACCTCATCTTGCCAGCACTCTCAGTTAACTAAGTGTAACTGTAATAGGTAAAATTCACCCAGCATCTCAATGAGGAATTCCCATTTTGAGGCAGACAGCTGTTCCCCAAGCAAATCATTGCATGAGAAGTAAAAGAGCATGAAGTGGGGGCTGTCCATTTATCCAAGCACACATCTCTGATCTACTGAGGCAGCTGGCAGAACTTCCTCAAGCTATCAACCATCCTTCTGGGGAGGGGGAATCCCTAACTCTTAGTCTGCTGCTCCAAAGCAAAGGTGACTTGTCACCAAATCTAGTAATAGCAGTGCTATGACCAGCCACCCAAATCCCAGAGGTCAGATTTAAATTGAGATTAAAGCAGTGAAGCTCCACCAGTCAGAAGAGAGTGATTTACAAGCAATTGGAGGACCCCACCTCAGCCTCCAACAAACTTTGCATCATGTTGCACAGGCAAAACGTCCCAACACAGAGGCTGAAATACCCACCACTGCACAGAACAGACAAAAATCAGTAATTATCTCTTACTCTAACCATATCTTAATGCTTAGTACCTACCAGATATTGTTTCTAGTACATTTGACACGCTACAGAAATAATGAATAGTAATTAGAATTAATCATTGCAAGTTCCAGGGCAATTAACAGCAGTGTTTAGCATGCCAATTATTTGCGAGCGCAGAAGTGACGTACTGGATCAGCCCAAGGATTTAGCCAACCCACCATCCCACCTCCCATAACTGTCAGCAGCAAAACGCCTAGAAATATGCATGCAAGAGCAAGCAGGCACCAAGCAATGCTTTCCCAGAACACCCTTCCAGCCTCCAGCACTCCCAGCTCAGGCACTGCCCAAGCCAGGTTCACCTTCCAGACTTTCAAGATGCCCAAGTGGATGTCCCAGCAGAACAGACCTTTGAACCTGCTCGAGCCCTGAGCCCTCTGGAAATGTACTCCAGCATGAGAAAGATGGGGACAATGTCTTTAACAGGGCCTGCTGCAACAGGACAAGGGGTGATGGTTTTAAACTCAAAGCAAAGAGAGACTAGAACTAAGGAAGAAATCTTTCACACTGAGGGTGGTGAGCCCCTGGCCCAGGCTGCCCAGAGAGGTGGTCGCTGCCCCATCCCTGGAATCATCCCAGGTGAGGTTGGCCAGAGCTCTGAGCACCCTGCTCTAGCTGCAGATGTCCCTGTCCCTGCAGGGGGTTGGACCACATGACCTTTAAAAGGTCCCTTCCAGCCCAAACCAGTCTGATTCTAACACCTGACCACAGTGGCACATCTGAGCCACTGTCTCCTGCACCCACCAACTCCTTTTGCTCTGCAGAACATCACTGCCTGTGCCTCAAAGGCCAAACCCCAGAGGACACAGGCAAGCACTGCATGTGGCACTATTCCTTTACTTACTGGAGGTGCACTCCTCCCTCCCCTCAGCATCCCTGCACCATCTCAAAACAGCATAAGGGGAACATCCCATTAGCCAAGTGGTGATAGTTTGCTGGAAAAAATGGGTCACAAGTGAGCCACTTTCACAGAAGCCAGGTAATAAATACACCATACTCTAACGATTTTCCATAGCTTTAAAAATGCTGTCACTACAGCATTTGGCCACGAGAGCCAGAGAAGGTTTGTAGATGATATTGGATTTCATTAAACCAACCAAAAGAGATTAAGAATAAAGAAAAGACAAGTTTATCAGGACACACGTCCCCTTCCCAGTTCTATCAGCTCTTCCATTAAATTGTGTCATCTCCCCCCAGAGACCTCCCTTCACTGAGCAGTGCACAGAAGGAGCACAGCAAGGCACAGGTCAGCTCAGTCCCTCCTGGAAGGTCACTGACCCTGCTCCCCACCTCACATCAGCCAGAGAAGGATGGGGCTCACATGGCAAGCAAGACCCAGGAATGAACGTGCATTTACCAGCAATGGGAAAAATATTCCCTTGGCAGGAAGAGGAGGGGTCAAGTCATAGCACAATCTATTAAATGAGTTTTACCACATTTCAGACAATAGAGTGGAAACAGCTGAGTGAAAACAGTAGGTGGAAACATTGGCAAGATGAGAATTGAGCTCATCTGTAGGGAGATGGGTAAAAAACCCAAGGGGACGAGGCTGAACTCATTTCCCTCACACCTACAACAGCTATTTTCATTCTGTGCAGCACATCCCTGAGAGCACAGACACAGCCATTCCCAGGGAGTTGAACCACAGTGCACTCAAGTCAAAGAGAAGTTATTCAATAACTTCAGACAGGTTTTGGCTTCAACTCCAAAAGCCCTTCCTACTCAGCCGTGCAGTGGCCGCTTGCAAATCAGCTGCTGTACCTAAAGAAGGTAGCCTATAGTGTGAAAATTCAAATAAAATACATACTGATTTCCAGACACAGGTTACAGCATGAAAGCACTGGAGATGGAGACCTCTGTTTTGTTGTTTGGGGTTTTTTTTTTTGGTTTGGATTTCTTTTAAAACAACTTTACAAAAACCACCACTCCAAAACAAGCTGCCATATATCAAGTAGACTCAGTATTACATTTTAAAACTACCAATTACTTGTTTCTCATTGTGCCTTCAAAATTATAAGCTTCTTGATTACAAAGCCCCAGTCTCAGAAAACCTCAAATTAAGAGGTATGTTGTTGCCAGAGAGAGGAGCAGCAGCCAGATTATTATCAGCATCATATGATTCCCATCGATACATCAGCACTGCAAATCAATTTGGGTATACTAGATATCTGGGGCCCAATCCAGCAAAAACTGCCAGCCATAGCTGAGCTACAACATGGCTCAAACTGTCCTCCTGTCCGGCATGTATTGGTTCACCTTCAGCATGAGCAACTGGAGGAAAGTTTGGGGTAAAAACTTTGCAAAGATGAATTTCAATCAGAACCAATATTTATTCTGAGATTGCTCTGCAGTCCCCTCCATCTACTCCCCAGCTCTCCACAATAAATCACTCTGGTTCCCCACATACTGCACCCCCTCAGATCTCAGCAGCGTAGATCAGAACACACAGCTGCGTTTGTGTGAAAGAGAAACTAATAAATGAAAAATTATGAGTGGAAATTGAATCTGCTAGACGAATGCTCAGCAATAGATTAACATATGCTGCATTTGCAAGAAAAAAATATAATACTTTAACTCCAAGTTATATTAAATATTGAAATTGCTGAGTTTTCTCAGTGTTCTGCATGTCTTGATATATTGTAAGCAAGTCTATTTCATTAGCTGCATATATCCATATCTCCCTAATAACTTTCAAACTCCTGGACTCCTGTCATTTGGACTTATATTTGAAGAGACACTTGAGACCTATAAAAGGGGAAAAAAAACCCAAACCCAATACTAAAAGCAATGTGCTTTCACTGCTTTTGTCAGTGGAAACTTTCCTTTGAGCTGTATAATTGAAAAGCAATGCAGTAGCACAAAATATCAGAGGAGATGAGGAACATTTCAGTGACAGGCTCACAGCCCGCCAACAAAACATAATGCATTGTTTATCATAGATAATTGCAGCCTTTCCATCCCATTTTAATTCTTTTGTTACATTTTAAACAAACTCTCTGCCCCTATTTTAGAGACAGGAAATAAGAAAAAACATTTGCCTTCTCTTCTGAAGAATATTCATTATCCAGGGTAGCAGAGAGAATAAACTGGAGCTGCTGCAGAACATACTGCCCTGCTCGTGGTAGATACCCTCTGCAAGACAAGATACAAACCAATGAACCATCACAAGGCATTTTCATTATTTCACTTTTAGGAAGCTGTAACTAAGCTGTAAGCTCCTCTGTTTAGATCCCTTTGCTTTGAATTAATTCTTACTTTAATATCTTCCAAATTTGAAAATATTTTCCAAGTGTGAAAAAAAAAAAACCAAACACCAAAGTCAAACGTTTCTCATGCAGATCAGGATGCTAGGAGGTAATTCAGTGGTAGATTTAGCCTTTTGAACAAGAATCAGTTTTAAAAGGCACATTTCATTTTTTTTTTTTGGGGGGTGGAGATTCTTCCTCCTGCCCACACAACCCCACAGTCTATCTAACACCTGAACTGCTGAAAAGTCCACAAGAAGGTCACAAGTGTAACTCTGACACCAACCTTAAAGCCTAATTCAGCCAAAAACATTGAAGGCACTGAAAAACCCCAAACAGCTTAGTGATCAATAGCTAGAGAGAACTTCAGTAACTCAAAGGCAGGGGTGCAGTTAACTTCATGGACATCAGTGTTGGTAGCTATTCATATTGTCATTGGTATCCATAATAAAGTCTCAGCCCTTTGTGATTTTTATCTCAGTGCAGTAGGAAGACAGGAGCAAATAAAGCAGGTGGAGGGAAGCAGGGTGGCACAGGGCAGCACTGACAGCAGGGCCAGGCTAGTCACCTGGCACTCACCAAGGGGCTTGCTGGTGCCAGAGCCACTATCAGGCTTGAGGAGGAAACCACCAGAAAATAAGTATAAGCAAGAATCCATCCCAAGTCTGATACCAGTCTCTGCACCGTGTTCACTTCAGTCATACATAAACTTTGTCTCCTGTGATATTTTCCTGAGGGTATCCCATGCAATCCACAGAAGTGTGTGAATTCTTTTTAAAGGATGGAATTTAACACCTGAGGCCTCATTCTTTATGCATATATTTTCATATATTTTTCTTTTCAAACCATTATTTCCAGTCAGAATTAATGAAGAACTACCAGAAGCAGGAACAGGCATTCTCACTAGGTTGCTTTCCCTTTATTCCTCTGTTTTGCACCGTTGGCAAAGCAGACACCTCTGGCTGCACTAGGACTGTTGCTGTCCCACATTCAGACATGGAGACAAAGCCAGGCAGCACAGCAAAACCTGGAGCCAGTCTTAACTCACCCAAGGTGTAGGGATGTTTCAAGAACAGCTCAGAGGACAATAAAGGGCACTAAGTGGCTCAGACACTGATGTGACACTAAGCAAGCAAGTGCAAGGTCTAAAGAAGTAAATTGTAACGTGGTCTTGGTCTCCAGAGAAACTGCAGAAGTAGAGAAGGAAGAAGCTCAAAACCTTGTGCTTCCAAGGCAGGAAACTCCTGCTGCTGAAATGAAGAAGGGACAGTCATGGAGTTCTTAGTAAAACCTGATCCAGCAAATTTTTCAGAATACAGAAAAGCACAGAAAACAGCAATGCAGAAACAACAGGGTTTGAAGTCACAGCTTCATAGAATTCAATATTAATCAAGTTAAGGTAGAGCTTGCTATTAAACACTATTGCTTTCAAGTTGCTTCTGTTGATGTATTTATTTTTGAGAGCTTTTTTTAACCATTTTCTGTCCAAAACAAGAGATTGCTTTCAGATTTTTGGATCATGCTCTGTCCTACTTGACTCACTACTCCCACTCTTTAGCTGCACATAGAGCTCCACCCATGCACATTTAGCTGCACCCATGCTCCAGAGTGAAGCTGTCTGTTCAAAATGCCAAAGATGCTTTTGACAACCAATACTAATGCACAAATAAGGACTCTGCATCTGGAAATAGAACACATGA
Source organism: Merops nubicus (assembly GCF_000691845.1). Lineage (NCBI taxonomy): Eukaryota > Metazoa > Chordata > Aves > Coraciiformes > Meropidae > Merops > Merops nubicus. The sequence continues at coordinate 37,669 of NW_008602082.1, forward strand.
TGTACTTCTAAATTCCACCCTCCTGTCCCTATATAGCTTGGACCCTGACACTGATAACACCACCCCACAGAGCAGCCCTGTCCATACCCCTTTTCCTGAGGCTCACTCTCTGCATCACAGACAGGCATTGTCCCCTAAACCAACAGTCTCATAGAGGTCATAATTTACAAACAAGGAGCCTTTGAATTGCCAGCCAGGTATTTGTATGGCTAAAATACCAAGAAGCCAAGACCATGGTCATGAACCAACTATTCCAGCTTCTTCCTCACTGTAAATTTCTACTTGCTCCAGCAGTATGAAGTTGGAAGTCATGAGTGAGCAAAGCAATTCCCACTGCAGCTGGATAAACTCTCCCTTCCCAATCTGTGGCAGCTGTAACATGTATGCAGAGAAATAACGTTGATCAAGGTGGAATAATATTTAGAGCAGAATGTCAGCTTCAGCCACAAATAGATTTGCTCATGGAAGCAGCTGCTCCATCCATTAGAATTTTCTAATAAACTGTTATGAAGATTGACACCTTAGAAGTAATTAAGTATTAGGTATTTTTAGGTAATTACTGCAGCAGTAACAGAAGACGTGCTCATTTTCAGAATGAGGAATTATCTGCAGCTCCCGTTGCTGTGTTCCTTTTAATAATTCATAATAGTTTTGACACCCATGATTATTTTGATTACTCCAGCTTTTCAACTTTCCAAACAAATTAATAGGAGTAAAAGAAACTGTTTACAGTCTGGGGGAAATCCCATCAGTTTAACTTTAGCAGGTTATATGGGACTTCTTGGGAAAAGGAAAACACAAGGTTTGATGACAACACGCTTGCAAACAGCAAGAGTTATATGAAAAGAAAATACCTATCTTTAAACCAAGATCCTGAGTAGAAAGGCAGGAAAACAATACAGCAAAAGCAGCCATCAGAAAATAATTTCTTATTACTCCCACATTTGTTAGGATGCTTGGACCTTGACTCTAATGAGGAAGGCACATTTTCATACAATTAGTGCTAACAGCTCTTGGACCACCACCCACACCAAGCTCCTCACCTTCTCACTTCCACAATTTGGAGCTCAGACTTGTTCCCTGAGTCTCTTGTGGGCTAAAGTTCATCCTGAACTTCCACTCACCAGGCTGCACTTGCAGATTGAGCCGTCAGGCAAACAAGCCTTGACCCACCTTTATTCATACAGACAGAAATCAGCAGCAATCTCATTTGGAGCTACATGATTAGAACTGCACACAGAGCCAGGCTCAGGCTCATGCTACTTCCAAACAGCATTTTATCTGGGAATTGAAAAGAAAAAAAAAAACAAACAAACACTCAAACAAATCCAAAACCTCACTTGTTCTTTCTATAAGCTGCACATCTAAACAGGCTTTCTGTGAGGTGGTTGCAGCAGGATCTCAATAAACAGATGTTTTGGGGTTTTTTTCCAGTTCAAAGAAACTGAAAAAAGAAACTGTGCCTATGCTGAAGCTTGTTTAAGAGAAGACTGACCAGGCAAGACTTCAGTGCTGTTCCCCTCCTGCACAGTGTGACCACTCCAGAATTCATGCTAGCAGCAGTGTCCTGCACCCACCAGCTGAAGGAAGGGCACAAGAAATTTTGAGAATGAAAAAGTAAATAAAAATCAATACAGAATTAGACAAGAAGTTCAAAGTCTCAAAAAGGCCACTGAATGGAAAAAAAAAAAAAAAAAAAAAAACCAACACCCTAAGAGAAAAAGGGAAATCATCTTATTGAAAGAGTTTGCTTCAATGGTTTTAAAATTACTCTAGAGTGGCTTTGGGTACTTTTCAGTAAAATCTGGAGGCTTCTTTTGTATTATAACTTAAATGTCACGTTGTAAATGCACTTTGAACTGAAAATATATTTTTTTAAAAACCTTTTCAAAATAGCTATTTTGCTGCATGCCATTTTCCCCATCAACAGGCTTGGCTAACTTTAAACACACCCATAGCCAGGAAGCTGAACCCAGCAGTTACAGCTGCAGCTTTACAGTCAGTGGTGGGAAGCTGGAGCAGTGTGAGGTGATGGAGTATCCACCTGCTGCTCTTCCCCCAGGAACAGCTCATCACCAGGAGCTTTCTGGAGAAGGTTGTGTAAAACGCATCAGCAACACCCAGCCTCTTTTACAATTAAGACATAATGAGGCCAAGGAGATTTTAGCATCCATAGATTTCAAGTAATGGTTGGATTCAAACAGCTGGAATTGAGAGACAGGCTCACAGATGGTTCTTACGTTTGTTTTAACCAGCAGACTTTGGGATAAATGTTCCATCAGGATCCCAAGGCTTTAATAAAGTTGCATTTCCTCTCAGCTCTATTTTTATTTGCATTGCAGCATGAGGTACCTTGGCATCTGCAAGACAAGCCAGAAAGCCTTACAAAGTGGATCAAAGTGGAGGATTAGGGCACAAGTTGACTCTTCAGCTAAACACACAAAACCTGCAACTAAACTGTGCTTTGGAGAGGAATTGGAAATTTTATTAAATCTCTGTTTGGTGCTCTCTGCCAGTGTGCACTCTAAACAGAAATCCAAGGCTTTTATCCTGCTCAGGCAAGCAGTAGAGGTAGTTAAATTCCAGACAAACTCCCTCAGACCAAAGCCTCCCAGGCACATCTCCACAGGAGAGAACCCAGATTACATTAACAAAGTGGCAGATTAACTTTTTTTCCTCAGATGTTAAGAACAGCAGCATTTGAAAATACAAAGCCCAATGATGCTGTCTTGGCTAGCAAAAGCCCATCAGTGTTGTGTAAAGATTACTCTTATTAAATAGTAATATCTCCATCTGCTCAGAGATTACTTTCTTCTGGGGGAGCCAGAGAAGGAAGGAGGAGGAAGAGAGTGGGACAGAGGCTTTTACAGCTGCCTTTAAAGGTATTGCTCTATTTGGCTTAAGTGATATAGTTGTGTCTCTAAAGAGATGAAAATCTGACCTTAATGTCAGCAGTGTGCTCTCTCCTGAGGAGCAGTGCCATCAATGCCAACCTCTTTTACCCATGAGGTGGAGAGGTACCAGTCACCATGGGAGAAAGGTGAATAATAATGTTTCACATCCAGATCAAAAATGAAATAATCTCTGAAAAAGCAAAATGTGGGATGCTTCACACAAAGTTTTATTCCACATTAAACGTGACAAAAAAACTACTATAAACAGGTAAGAAAAAAAAAAAGCAAACACTTGAATTATGCCTGAAGAGGCTTTGGCCATATGTGGTACAGTATTCACAAATTTCTTATTAGGCTGCTATGGCACTGTTCCATTTGTTAAATTATTTTATGTTAGTGAGAATGATTAGGTTTCTTATGCAGTTATTGGGACCCGAAAGGCACCTTTATTTACCTCATTTATCATGTACAGCAGCACTCAGCTGAAGTGTAGAGGTAAACAATTTTAAATAGCAATACTCTTGCTAGCACGCAGTCATCTTGACCACAGGAGCTTTGGAAAAATGCAGATTTAAACTGTTCACATTACTGTTTTATCTGCATTTCAGTCTGAATTACTAACTTATCACCAAGCTCAGCAATAAAGAAACACGGAGGGAAGATATTAAATATTTATGCCTATGGTACCTTACAACTTTTCATCAAAATATTAATTGTAAAACAAAAGCACAACTGTTCCAGCTACCAGGAGTGGGAAAGGGAATGCTCACAGCCAACCTGACAGTGCCACAGCCAGTTTAGTTTGGAGCACTTCAAGAATGTTACCTCAAATTAACTTTGATGAAGAAAGTACTTTGAAAATATATATTGAAAACACTTGCCAGTCACTCTGAAGTCAGAAATCTGCTAGAATCATTAAGTTGTTTGCATGTTACAGGATAAAAATAAACCAGGGACATATCTCCCTACCTTGACTCCTCACAGTTGTGCTGAATTACTGCCACAATTTGCCTCAAAATTCATCCCCGGTGATATCCACTTGGTGCAGGCTGTGCTCACAGGGCAGTGCACCTTTGGGTGTACCTCAAATTCCTGGGTGCACAAAATCCAGGTCAGAGCATCCAGCAGAGTCTCTGGCTGTGCCCCAGGCAGGACAAGAAATATCCAGCATGGACCTCCAGTCACTCTCCCAGCAGATGCTGCCAGAGGAGACAGCGAGGTCCAGGAGGCTGACATGCCTGTGGAGCCTGGCAGCAGCACAGCCAGCAGCCCCTGCTGATGGTCATCCCTATGGATGAATTAATCTCTACAGGTAACAAGAACCCAGCTTCTCCTTGCACTTCATCTCTCCAAACAGCACTGTTACCCTTCACACTGCACTCAGGCAAATCTCCACTTTCTTCTCCTTCCCCTTCTGCTGACCTGTGGCATCTCCTGTTTAGTTCCCAGGCTCCCAGCCTTTCTTCCTTTTTTCTGCACCTCTTGATGTCTTTGGCCCAAACTAAATCATGACTGAAGAACTGCTCACTCCTGTGCTAGGACTGACTAAACACACACTTAAGATAAAGGGCCTGGGAAGGAGGAAGTTCTTGTACAGGTTTAGAAATACCAGTTCTGAGGTAATTCATAGTGTTATAGCTCACCACACTCACCCCTTCCCTAGCTGGTACCCTGCAACACTCCACCAGTGTTACTGCCTTTACCTTCAGCTCATTCAATAGAGTTAAACTGTGCCAAACCCCCAGTTTACTCAGGCACCAACAAGGGACCTGACTCACCAGAGGTCACGGGGACACCTGAGCACCAGGTGTGTCATTCCAAACCCCAATCCATGCTCACAGCAGCTGCTTTCTCTTCACAGTGCCCAGCTCAAAGCCTAGGCTGCAGTCACCCCCTGACTTCACAGCAACCAGCTCACTGCCCAGCTCTCTGCCAACTTCTGATTCACCACAGGATTGAAAAGAGATTTCTTGGTCACTAACAAGTAAACCTTACAGAATATGCTAAAAAAATTAAATAACCTTTAGCATTATATTAGTTTGGAAATAAATATATTAAAACATTCTTGGGCATGTATTAGAGTTTATTCTGTGACAAGGAGTGTTTATGAACTCTGGGGTGCTGGGTCATTCTTTAGAAATGACGTACAGATTTAGGCATCTGAAACAATGGTTTCACTGCAGAGAGAAACCAAAAAAAAAGTCACACACGAAGCCCATGTAGTTGGAGATTTTTGTTAAGTACTGCTTCATAATAACTTGTGTACCCAAGAGAGGCAGCAGAGACCAGGATAGTGGGGAGAAGGCAGAAGGAAGCCTGAATGCATCCTGGATGAACACCAACAGCTACTCAGAGGCTTTTTCAGATTTGCTAAAAAGGACTTAAAAAATGCAAAGGCAAGAGAAAATGTCTGTCCCCCACTGTTCAGCTCCTGCCATGCTTAATAAAATGGAACTTTATGCATTCCTTTTAAGTAAAAAAGTGCATCAAAAATAAATGAGTCCTTTCATCTAATTCTACTAATGGAAACAGCCCACACAAACCCCTGTTCGGGGCTCACACCAGGAAGGGCAGCACTAGGCTGCCAGGCAGCACGCTCCCGGTTAATCTCTGCTTCTGGCCCCTGACTTTTACAAACCTTTGTCAGCTGTAAATCTTGAAACTTTACCCCAGTTTCACATATGGAAGAGTGGAGACCCAAAAGCCATGGGGGAGATTTTGGAGTCGTTGCCCATCAGCCAGCTTGTCTCTCCTGCAGCAAGATGCTGGAAGGGTAAGAAAACAGGGTTGTACTTTTAATAAGGAGATTTCCATAAACCCCACCCCCCACTGACAAAACAAGCAGCAGTAGAAACCCAGAGAAAAGATAACCTAAAAACAGTGACCCATCATCTGTGATTGCTCCCATCAAAGAACATGTGCAGAACACAGAAAGCAATTTTCTTCCTAGATACACTTTTCCAATACTTTGGAATAAGATTTCTTTAGGGTTATTTTGTAATCATATGAATATTCTCAACAATCAGTCCCATTTAATCATTTTAGATGTCCTCCTGTTTATCCTTCACTAAGAAATTGACCCTCATTGTCCAGTTTCACTCAAGTGACACAAAGGGTTTGAACCCAAGTGGCTGTGAAGAGACAGACTCTGGCAGCTTCATCAAAAGAAAGGGGTGTACCACAGACTCTGCCTCTCAGACAGCAGGAAATTCATACAAGGGAGATGTTAGAGTTCTCCAGACTGCAGGAAAAATTCTCCAAAATTACATATACACAGGGGAATTTCAAGGACAAAATATAGAGTCTTCATGAATACTGCTGTCCATGGAAAACACTGGTTAGAGTAGTGAAAGTCCCATTTTAAACAGAGTTAAGAAATTCCCAAGTGCCTTGTCCATTTGATTTCTCCCAGTTTGGGGAAGATCTAGACAAGCTGTGCCACCAGGCAGACTTTGCCTGGCACAAAGACATTAGACTGGTGTATTGCAACAGGTCAGCACACATCAGGGTAAAGACAAGTACCTTCCAGCATCAGCCAGATCCAAGGCAGACTTAAAAGCAGGGAGGGGGAGCAAACAGCAAATTAATCCACCGTGATTCTCTGCAGCCTTGCACACACAGAGACTTACTGAGACATCAGCCCAAGTCTCCACAGCCTGGTCTGGGAACAACGACTATAACAAAGCAGGTACCACTTCGTACCAGCCACAGCAGGGCCTGCAGCTCTTCATCACCCCATTTGCTTAAAGGTGGCCTGTTCAATCACAGCATGTCTTCTACAATAAGCCACAATTATTTTTTACAAGAAATAAAAGCTTACTGCAAACTGAAAGAAGGAAAGCTGCTCCTTGCTGAAAGAGCTTATTATAAAGGCAACCTGTGTGGGTGAGGAGGGGAGAAAGGGAGTGATGCCAGCTAAAATGGGCTAAAGAGAAAAATCAAATAGTTGGGATAAATGAAGTGCAACCTCTACTTTACAGAGATTAACTTATTAATTACTCCTGCAGAAAGCTCTGTGTTTACCTCCCATATGTGCAATGCCTTAACAACGGCCACCATCGGCGCTGCATTGTAAGAGCACAGCACACACCTAGCTGGAGCCCAGGCTTATTGCATTACAGTGAATTTTAAATACTGCTGCTTCTCAAAGGCAATGATATGGGGTCAAGAACATAATACCCATTGCAGAGAAATCTAATTCCAAAGCTGGGAAAGTCTCTTCCCACCCCAAAATGGCTTTAGGTATTGAAATGAATCCCGTATTACAGCTCAGCTTTGGTCAAAGTAGAAATTCTGACAGATTTATTACTACCTTATCAAGTGACTTCATGGTTTCAAAAAATACATATATTCTTCTAAAATCCATTTATCCAGACAGAATTCAATAGTTACATGAAGCATGCTCATTTAATTGAAATTTGCTCCAAGCATGTGACTCTAGGGCTCTCTCCATCTGCAGCACCCCTCTGATGCCTGTGTCCTTTCATTCTTGCTGCCTATCTTCCACATTCACAGGCCCACTTAAAATCATGTTCAGGTACTTTCCTTTATGCCTTTGCATTCTCTGAAAATTGCTTTTTAACTTGGGTCAGCTTCAATTTTAACTTTATTTTTTAGGAAATGTTTTTAATCTGCAGCAGCCCAGCATTTATACACCTCATTTTACAGGGCTGCTCTGCAGGAAATGAAGGAAGTGGCCAAAGCCTCACCACCCCACAGCAGCCAGCTATGCTCGTGGGACATGCTGGGGTGCTCTGGGGGAGACAAGGCAAAGAGGTTGGCATTTCAGCTCAGGTCCTCCTCAGCCACCAGCATGAGGCAAAAACACAGCTTGGTGATGCTAGATTTTAGGACACGTTCTCCAGCACACACATGTCCACAGGCCCCTTGGACCAGCTCCTGCATCAAAGTGTTTTACTCACACAAACTTTGCTGATTAATGAAGTTAAAAGCCTTTCCAAGAGCTAAGGAGAGCCCTGGAGAAGGGTGAGCAGAAATCATCACTCAGCTAAAAGCTTTCAGTCTCACTAGTGTGTATCTGAAATAACTTGTTTAGCTGAGGTCACCTCAAAACAAGCTGATGAGATGCCACAGGAGTCTCAGGTGAGGAGTCGTCCACGAGGCAGCTTTACATGATCCTTCTCCAGCTGCAGGTGAGGTGCCAACAGGGCTCAGGGAGTGTTCACAGACAGGACTGGAAGAAGAGAAGGGTCTGGCAGAAAGGAAACCAGAAAGGGAAACTTAAGAGATCTAGACTGAAGTCAATGGAGCCTTAGTTCAAAAGTTTGCTGCAAGATGGATTAGCCTTTACAACAGGCTTCTTGGCAAGGGGTATAGCAGGAGCACTACAGAAATAGTGCTTCAGCTGGAGTAGCTACCTGTCACCCCCACTCCTCTTAGCCCAGTACACCAACAGAGACTACATCCTACATCCACCTTTAAGCAGAATATATTTAACGTGGTTTGCTGTGTGCTAGAGACAGAAAGGAGTCCAGAAGGGGGAACAGGAGAGCAGATGTGGCTCTCAGTCACCTACTCTAACTATAATGTACTTTCAATAAACATTTCATATCAGGATCCAACAGGCAGTGCTCTTCTCTGCTTCAGATCCATAACGAGTGGGTATTTATCACAAAGAAAATGCAGAATACGCAGGGATACTAAGAAACCACTGTTGCATATCAATGAAGAAAGACTCCAAACATAAAACAAAGCTTTGACTAAATGCACATGACAAGAGAAAATCCTGACAAGCTGTACAAATAATTGAACAAAACTGATTCAAGGATGTAGGCTACAGACTGAACTTCTAAAAGTTAACCAAGAAGCTTTTTAAGTACCTGTTGTACTGGTTTGGGTTCCCATAGTACATTATTAATGTAGAGGAGCTGATGCCTCATATTTCTTTTTGGCCACTTCCAATCACAGTGCCAAGTGCACTTATCTGAAGGACATTATTTTAATGAAGTCCTTTATGCCCTTAAAAATTAGTATGTCAGAGCAGTTAAAGTCTAGTGACTGTAACCAAACCAAATAATGCATAATGGAGAAATGTAATGAGAAGAAAATACAGCCTCAAGCCAAGGTTAAGTAGTTACCCATAGGGAGAAAAAGTAAGAGGGAAAAGAAAAGCCAACACCAATTATGTGCCCTCCTGACATGCCATAAAGGATACCACTGCCTTGTCATCACCCCCTAGTACACAGCTGTGAACTGAGATTTGTACTGTACACTCAAGGCACCAGTTTTATCTTCATTTAAGGAGATAAAAATTAAGCTCTTGGGGTCTAGAAAGACTTGATTGAAGAGAGAAGCCCCTTTAGCAGCACAGCACCAGAGCTCCTCAGAGAACCATGACTAAAACTATACATTTTGTAGTAAAGAGTCTCATGCAAGCTCAATACTCTGCAATAATATGATGAAACTTTCATTCTTCTTGCTCTTTAAGCTAAACCATACAGAAAAACTGCTCTTTAATTCCATTAGCACACCAAAATATTTCATTCATCATTTGCATAAAGCCATAACAGACTGTTATTGCACCAGCTCCTTAAATTAGAACAGCTCCAAGCCAGGGCTTTAGATACTTCAGCTTTTCCCACAGGTAAAGCTGAATCAGGTACATCCCTCAAGCCCTAAAATGCCAATAACATGAGTAGTAAGAATACAAAGTTCACGTGTTGATAATGCTACCGCTTCATCTCCTTTCTTGCCATGAAATTTTCCACTTTGAATGCCATCATTTGAATAATTATTAACAAAAGCAGAGTTAGTCCCCTGTGAAATCAAAGGAAGCATTCACACCCAGAGCTGAGTGTCCTCTCTGCAGGTTCCAGCAGATGCAGCACCTATGAATCCAACCACTCCTTGGGTAGTGGAAGGGGATTCCTAGCTAAACATGGAGGAAGTCTAAATACACAAAGAGTTGCAAACCTGGATCTCTGCCCTGATTTCCTGATATCAAACATCCCCCACCCCATTCCCAGCAAACTGACAATGTTTTTCTCTCCTGAAGGGAAAGACCATGTCCACTGGAACCCACGTATCTCTCAGTCATTTAATGCCACAGCAGTTCACTTAAGCTACTGCTCACATAGGGGTTGATTTCTTCATTATCAGCTGCAAATGTTTCCAGACATGAAAAGCACAATCACATTTGTAGAACCCACCACAGATATTGGTGGTGTTCTTCCCAGCCCATGAATTTACTGGTTTGATCAACTCCTTTCCCCTTTTGCAGCATCTTAGCAGTCTCAGAGGTGCATCTCCAAACTGGGTTAATGTACCTCCAGAACATTCATAAGGTAAAGAAATGTAATTTAATTTGTGATTGCATAAGCCAGTTGTAGAAACCTCACAAGACGCCTGAGTTTTCATTTCTTTATAGCAGACATTTAATTATATGATAATTACTTACAGCTTGCAGCTCAGCTTCTACTTTTATGAAATATAAATTGCACTTCACTCAAAAGTGCAGGATGAGCATTTAAAAGGCTTCATTAAGTAGGTTTTAAGGTTTTCCTGATGACTTCCTTTAAGCTGTGGAATGGAAAGCAGATGTACCTGTAAACTGAAACTTGCTTCACAGAAGAACAAAGTAGAATTGCTAATGTAATACCAGGATGGATGAGCCTTTACAAGAAAGAAATATTAACTTTTAACAAATACATTTTTTTAAATAACAAACAAAATATTTCTGTCAAGCTGCATGATAAAAGGGACCAGAAATGATGAAGCAGTATTGCCAGCTCTTGGATATGAACAACAAGGCTCTTTATTCCAAATTGCCAGTGCTTGGAAACCTGAGGTGTGTCAGACCCACGCTGTCATTAAAACAGATAGACCAAAAGAATTCAACCCATTTGTAGCTTCCTAAAAGTCTAGAAAACAGGCATTACAAAAGAAAAAAAAAAATGAAGACGACAAAAATAACTTCACCTGTAATTATGTATTGTAATTCTGTGACTGTTTGCAGGTTGGCTGCTAATTCTGAAGGAAACCGTTACTCAGGCAGGCAAAGAAATCTTCTGCTGCAGGGTTGTGGCTCTTTCCATCCCAGGCAGGAGTGGTGAGCTGAGAAAGGTGCTAGAATGTAAACTCTACCCTCTGAGCTTCCAGCAGCTAAGTTTTTCTTATTTTAGTTTGGCAGCTGGATATGTCCATGCTATTAACTACATCTGAATTCACTAAATATGAACATACAAAATGAGATAAAACTAACATAGATGATCTGCCTCTAAATTCTGGGAAGTATTTGTTCCTGGAGAAAAGAGAATGCATGGAACTGGACAAGTCCTTTCTACAATTGCATCTGGGTGCCATGGGAAAAGCAACCTAGTACAGTTGTTAAAATTTGTCTATACTTTCCAAAGATTGCAAAAAAGAGTTATGAGAAAAGAAAACAGAAGTCTAAGGAACCTTTTGAATAAAAGGCAAGAAAACATTTGTTAGGAACAGGACTTATTACAAAGTGGAAACTGAAGAATTTGCAAAATTCCCAAGCAAAGTCCTGCCTGCCAACAGCTGGATTTTAGTCTTTTGCAGTAACATGACCAACAGGTGACCTGCATTCCCACCAGCACACTGCAAGTCAGAACCTGGCCTGTGCATTCTCCCAGCTCAAGACAAAGACAACAGTGAGAAGTCCCTTCTAGCAGCTTACAACAGTTTCTCCCACCTAGAACAATAAATCCCAGATGAATGCAGACAGAGGTTCTTGCCTACCCAAGATGAATCACATTCTAGCATTAAATGCCACTAGTAGCTGCTAATGGCAGTAGGCACAGGAACAGAAATCTGCACAGGAGTTACTGCACGGTGCATCCCCCTCTCTACAATGATGATGGTCTCCCAGTGATTTTTGCAGGAGCTTTTAATTGATTTGCTTGGAAGCAGATCTAGACAGTGCAATTGTTCAACTGAGATGCCAGAGTGAAAACACTGTTGGCTTCAGCTGAGTCGGGAGATCTATAAATACACACACTACTTCCTCCTAGCTAAGTGTCTTAAGTAGTTTTGAGATGTTAAACTTAATATTTAATACACTGTCAAAGTAGTTCTGTGCTTTTGTGTATTCTATTTTTAAGAACTGAACAATTGCTTAAAACATGTTGTCCAGCATCTTACTCTCCTCAGCAGACCCAAAGGTTGAGCTCCAGCAACAGCCTGCTGCAAAGAAGAGTGATGCAGCTATTGTCTGCCACTCTCCAAGTCAGTGCCACTGGGGAGGAGACAAATTCTCTGCAAAACAAAGGAACACAGAGCTGGGAAACTGCAGGGAAAGTAGACCTTGCCACTCTTAAGTGCTTAACTAGGCCAAGGCACTCTTAAGGAAGCCAATCAAAACTCAAATTACAAATCAAAAGGCTGATAAATTGTATTAAGTCATTGTACAGACTCTTGCTCAGGATAAAGGTACCCTTAATTGAGGTTTATTAATTTCCAAGGGAAAACTAAGCTTAGCAAAATTTTAACCATTTAAATCCTGGGGGGGAAAAAAAAAAAAAGTGTCTACCTAAAAATTGATTTTGAGTACTAAAAGCTATTTTGGAACAGTTTTAAGGGCTCCCATCTAGAGCAGCATTTGCAGATGGCAGTGTCTTCACAGAGACTGAAGAACTGAGCACTCCTATTACCCCAGAGTCACCTCTGGGCAGCAAGTGAATTCAGTTTACTATGCTTCTCCTTCCTCTGGAGATAATAAACTTCAAGAGACAACTTTAAGGATGACCACAGGCAAGCAGCCCCCCAGATGCTGATCTCTACATCCAGGCTGGGAATGCTGCTCCTAACTCCCTGGTGTCAGCCACGATCCAGTGGAAACTAGGAGAGCAAACATCCCACAGCACGGTGTGCCTTGCCTGGAACAAGCAGAGAAGTTCATCTTTATTTCATATAGTTTACAAAAGGGCATAAAATGCCACGCCATTTCATTCTGAACAGCTCCTGCCATTATCTACTGCAGCACGTAGCACTTAGTGGCTAAATAACAGCAAAGGAAGGAAATTAAGAAGTCTAGAGGAAAGAAAGGAGCAGTATTTCCAGCTGAGATGTGAAGTGAATTGAGACAGTGAAAAGCTGCTTTATGTAGGATTGAACATATCTTCTGTCCCCTTAATCACACCAGCACAGCCTGCTGGGGTCAGGCTCCCATATACCCACTATTGATCAGCAGCCTCTCAGCCTGTGGAAATCAGCTTAACAGCAAAACAAGAGCTACCTGCTGGGCATGGGAAAATGGAAACCTCCTTGGTGAGCACAAGAGCTATGCTGAGGAGCTGTGGCCCTGTGAGCAGCCCAGCAGCCTGGAAGGGCCTTCCCCACAGGAAAAGGCCACCAAGAGCTACTGTGGGACCTGGGAAAATGCTTGTATGGAGCTCCATGTCTGGAAGCTGCCTGGACATGGCAAGGCCTAGCACTGGTGCCTGAGGAGGGACCTCACAGCCACAGCCTCCTCAGGAAAAGAGTTAAAGTCTAAGAAAAGGAACACATGTACAAACACCTCTCCAAAACCACATCTTTCTTTGCTAACAAAGCAAATGCCCATGAGTACCTTGTCCTCTAGACCATACTGTCCTCCAGCCAGCCTTGCATCACCCCTTGCTTATATTTTCCACAGCTGCTTTTCTGGAGCTTGTCTCATGTCCAGAAAGGGAAGAGGTGGGTCAAGGGACAGGAGGACATCACTGCCTTCTCTGTCCTGGCCTCTCTGTGGTGCTCCTGTTTCCATCTTAGCCCATGAGTACACAAGGAAATTGATCCTTCATCAGAAGGATCATTCAGTGAAACCTTCTGAAGACAGTGGTGAGGTAAGGAGAAGGTCTGACCACATGGTCCCATAGGAATAAAAGGTTTCTCTTGAATTCGGCTACTGGAGTTCCATCAAATTTGAATTAAATTTTGCATTCACCACAACTGCACAGTTAAGATTATAAGAGATAAAGTTGCTGTTTACATCTGTAATTAAAACAAAACTTCTAAAGAGCAACCTATTGTTCTTCTCAGTCTGTGCTTCTAACTTTTTATCAGTTGGAGGCATTTTTAAAGCCCATTGCACAATCTAACACCACGCCATTCCCAGGAAGTTCAGTGGCAGAGCCTCAGACAACATCTGTGATCAGGCAGGGACACTTTGTGCTCCACTGAAGAATGTCCCATTTCTCAGAGCTGGATACTGCTGAGGAACCTCATTAGAAACCAAATTACTACCTGCATCAGGTTTACACTAATGTATTGACATCTACAGCACTTGTTAAATGAACCGTAAATCCAATACACTGAAGTCATTTTCAACTGAATCAAATCAGGTTTCAGTCAAAAGAATTACAATTGTTATATACTTAATGCTTGGCGCTTTCCTGGTGTCTCCAGCTAGATCATTTCAGACACAGAGAGAAAATTGTAAAGCTATGAAACAGTGCAAGCTAAATTGGACACACTCCAAGCATACGAAACATGGTGCTAGGAGTTTAAGGATGATAATTGGCTCTAATTGACTAGTTGGTAAAGCTGTCCAGGCATCCACGGGCACACTCGTTACTAATCTGTTTTCAACATGCTATTTTCTTCTCCTTAGTTAATTTGTACTTTCTTATTATAAACCACATTGTTTGCATAGAATCGTTACTTTTTGAATTTTTTTTAACCCTTTGTTCCCCTGAGAACGAATGGCTTTATGGGAATGCAATACATAAGGCAGAGGCAGAGCACCAGCACTGAACACACAGAGCCTTCCTCAGACCACTTCAGCCTCAAAAGGAATCAGAATGCCTTCCAAGGCCTTGGGATGCAAAGTCACACTTGTGTGTTGTATCCCTTCCCCTCTCAGGCAGAACCACTCTTCTTTTAGTACTGATTTAGAAAACCTGGACCCATGTGTGAGGACAGCATCAACCCTTTAATTGCTTTTCACTCAAGGAACAGATGATTTCTCAGTAAATCCAGCACTACCATCCAGTGCCTGGTTGTAGCCATTAAAAAAGTAGATGCCAATGGAGAGGACAAAGCCAGTTTCCCCCTGCCCTGCACCTCCAGCCTAACTCCACAGGCTGTTTGAGCAAAGGCATTTCAGAGACCCAATCCAAATTCAGTACAGCTATCTATTTGAACTAGCAGAGTTGGCCAGCTAGACTTTGAGGCACTTGCCCTAAGTGGCCTTAGTTCTGCTGAATTCCTTTCCCAGAAACAGAAGAGCAAAATGGAAATTAAGAAGGCAATATATATGAGCCAGCTCCTCTATCAGCATAAAACCATCCTGGTACCAGTGAGTTACAGACACTTGGTGCCATTTACTAGGCCAGACTCTAAACAACCTTCTCCTCTCCCTTGCTATCTAAACCCCAGGCAGATCACCTGCACATGTACTCATCCCCATTGCTTGGAGAAGTGTTGTCTCCATGGTACTCCCCAGCAACAAAGAGGTGCCCCTTTGAAGAAGTAACCACACAGAAGAATAAAAGTCCACATGAAATGTATGCAGCCTGGACAAAGTTCTGCTCATTAGCCAGAAATCAGCTGGTGACCTTCTATTCTGTGAAGAAATAACCTCAGTAGAAAGGATGGAAACTACTTGCATCCATTCATGCACAGGACTGGACTGTCTGGAGAGCTGGGCTGTCCAGCTGAACAATGCTCTCATTCCTCTGGCCACTTTCCATCCCTGTTTACCACTTCCCATAGTGCCTGTGTTGGTTTTGGCAGTCCACTGTGCTGTTCCCCAAGGACTCTAGCAGAAAGTCATCCTGCAGTGTACACTTCTTCAACACGATGTTACTCATGTGACATGTTTATAGGCTGATGGTGAAAGTGCAGATCACCCACCCAGAGCATCCCATTCCCCTGCTGTTGCTCTGCCCCTAGAGTGGGGCTCCTGAACCTTCCACGTCAGCCAGCAATTTGCTGGCCTGTCCCCTCCACTGACCCAAACCAGAGCACAGGACCAGGCCTTCCAACAGGAAAAGCTGAGACAGCTCAGCAGAAGGTGGTGGGCCATTTGCTCAGTAGGTTTGCTATCAAGTGCAGTACATTATGGAAAAGCACAGAAAATGCTGGTAAACTCAGGTAAAACCACAGCCCCAAGCAGAGTGAAGCTGGTTAGAGTGGAAGATTACACCTAATTGGAACAGATTTATCTTCAGCTGTTTCTTCCCTCTGATTCTCAAATTCTTTTTTGTCCCACTCAGTTTCTTCCTGTCCTGCAAACACAGGCCGTGCACACACACTTTACACAAAGGTGTAGCTCCTTTTTGTTGCTTCCCTGGACTGCTCACAGTTGGCAGGACAGGGTGGGGTACCAAACTGGATGCTTAACAGACACGCAAAATGTCAGTGGGATAACAATGACTGTGGCTAATGCCAGTCACAGACTGGAAATCTGTCACTAAATACATAAGCTGCTACAGCACGAGAAAGAATCAAGTCTGGGATTTCACTGTAGCTGAGCCTAAAACACATCTGTGAACCTGGGCCTGCCCCACATGTTCTCCAGGGAATTAGGAGGCCACATGACCACACTGGGCTTCACTTCACAGATGACAAACAAGCTGCAGGGCAAGTGGAAACCACAGTTCAACGAAAGCCTGGTCCACTGGGTAAGGGGGAAGAGTTTCAAACCACGTACCAACAAAAGGGCAATTCCAAGAAACTGAGATTCTGATCCAGTTACAACAGCTCAGAATAGGGAGAAACTGCCTGAGACTTTAAAAACTAGTGACAGAGCCAAATAAACAAAGCCCATCTTAAAATGCTGCCTTGTAAAGGCGACACATGAAAGCCCTGCCGTGGTACAGGTCAGAAAGGTTGTTGCAGTTGCAGAGCTGTCCAAATATAATGCAACAGACAAGCTGGTTAATGGTGTCCTGGAGTAGTCAGGGTAGTTACCTTGTAGCACAGTGCCTGTGCCCAACCCTGGTGCAAACCAGCCAAAGCCAATGCATTAAGTCACATAATCGATGCAGGAGGATCAAAAGAGTTTCCTCAAAGATCTTTGATGGAGGCTTCAGCCTGTTGAATTAGCTGCTATGCTTCAATTTATTATTTTTGATGACAGTCTTTTGTCTTCATCCAAACTAATTATGCTTAAATCAATTGTAATGGTAGATTTGGCATTGATTATCCCTGTAGATGCTCTCAACTTAAATTGTCCGTGTGCATACAGATGATTCCCTTGGCTATCTCCTGCCAAAGCATTGACACCCGAGTATTTATTTAACTAATTATTTTAAAGCACATGTCACCACTGGCATTTGATATAAACTACAGGAATACAAACAGTTTCTCTATCCTGTATTGCCCAGAGACATCAGAAGATGGGCTCCCTCAGCAGTGAGCTGCTAACGTGCCACTCAGAAAAGTGCATTGAAACTGGGCTGTGATCACCAGATCACGTTCCTCAGCCACAGACCCTGTACCAGACAACCTGTCCAAGCAGATAGATTGTGGAGTCTTACCAGGATAACACCAAATTTACTGTGTAATAAAAAAAAAAAAAGTGTCTACATTTACCTTATTGGAGTGTCAGCAGTTCAAAAAAGCTGTCAGGCTTTTTGGCATAATCAAAAGACCTGTGCAGTTTTGCAGCTTCCTCTCTAGTTGTCCACCTCTCCAAGTCTTCCCTGGCCTGAAAGGGGATACTAGATTCTGAAAAAGGAGCAAAGTTCACAGTGATTGGGATGACAGCTGAGTTCACCTGCTGGCACAACTACCAGAAACTCCAAAAATCTAAAGGGGCATGTGGCATTTATTGGCATAACTGGTTTCTGTCTGATCCACCTTTAAATTGGAAAGAAAAGAGTTGCCTCTTGGAAGCCAAAGGCTCCTACATTAGAATGAGGGAATTATTGTTGCCCACCTTTTTATGAGTAAAAGTCATCCAGGTCAGAAGCACACACCTGACTTTCCCCAGAAAAAAAGAAAACAAATGCAATTTTTTTTTTTTTCTGACATTTGAAACTCAGAATGTAAAAATGGTCTCAAATAGTCCCTCTGCATTTGAAAACTGATTGGTTATGAGACAAACAGGATTAGTCTCAGTGACAGATTCATTTGCTTTTTGATACAGAAAGTGTCCTGCAGGATGAGCTCACACACTCTGCAGGCTCCAGAGGATTGCAGCAGCAATCACCTCCAGGTCACTGGTTCAAATTCTATCTGGGGGTAGGGACTGAGTTTTGTTTTTTCTTTTTTTTTTTTTAATGTCTGATGGTTGTTCAATGGTCCATGTGAAATGAGTTTTGTGGCTGTGCCTTCATTCCAAGTACCACTACAGAGTGTCTTAGCAGTGAGGCCAAGGACTGGGCAAGCACAGTGAGCAGTAAACCCTGACACTTCCTCAGAGCTTCTTTTCCATGAGGAAAAGTCTGCTCAAGCTGGCTGGAATACAGTTGCCCAGTAACAAAACAAAGGATTTCATGGCATTGGGGCTTATCAGCTCATTCCTTGTCACCAGAATTAAATTTGCTCTTGTTCAAGGCAGCATTAATAACCCAGCAACACCTGTAAAAAACCTAAGCTCTGATTCTGTGGTGACCAGGCTATTCCCCTCTAAAAGTTTCTGCTTTTTTTTTTTTTTTTTTTCCTATTTACAGACACTTGGGTTTCTCTAAAGAAAAAATGTACAATCCCAAAGCCTGGGAGGCTGCAGGTTTGGAGCATTTCCAGACGCAGCAGACGAAACACATTGCACCTGGAAAGGTCAGCGGTGGGCAGATGGAAATAAGCAATAAGCCATTTTTCCTTTATGTAGTCCCACACTACCAATAACACTGCCCAGAGGCCTCATTCTGTACCTGATAAGCATATTAAGTTACTTTTCCACCTGTGAGATAGCACACTTACTTTATTTTAAAGGCAGAAGGCTACTTGAGATTTTCCAAATCGGAAAACTGATTTTTTTAAGGCCAGAACTCTGCACACTTTGTCTTGGGGAGAAGACCACTGCTCTCCAAGGCTGCTCTGAGCATCTTAGCAAAATCACAGCACTGCTAAAAGCATTGCAGGCAGGGGCTGAGAACAGCCGTGCTGAAGGCAGTGCTGCTCTGCAGGGATGGGAAGACCCTGGAGAGGGAGTGCAGAGAGGCTGCTGTGTGCTCCAAGCTTCAGAGCCTCCTACACCCAAGCTGCAGATACCAACCCTGAAAACACCACAAGCTGCTGCAAGGCTGTTCTGATCTTCTCCTGCAAAGTGCATCCTTTCAGGACAGCTCCAGCCACACCTCTTCCCCCAATCTATACAACATGAGAGAAGGGAAGAGAAAGGCAACATTACCCTTTGCCTCCAGTGAGTACAGGAACCAAAAAACCCCTCATGTTTGTCAGATCTTATTGTAATGCCATAGAAACCAAACAGCAGATGGAGAAAGCTCTTGCCCCAGCCACCACCCAGAACAATTTATAGCACCTGATTTGGGGGCATTAACCTGCACATGCAAAATGTGTCAGCTCTTATTGTTCCCTGTAAACATGTCATAAGCATGGAAATATGCTCAGCAAGGCTACTGAGGCTGGTACTGAAATTGTAAACAGACCATTAAATAGGAGCAGTAAATACTCCAAAGCACTGTAGATCTTGGTCAGTTAAAAAGCACTGGACAGGCTTTAAACTTGAAAAATTACTTGGCTCCATCTAAATCCCCTTCTTGCAACCCAACCCAACACTGAAACCATACAAAATTGAGGGGAAAAACAACCAGGTAGAATGAAACAAGGGCAAAGACACTAGTACTGCAGTAGCTACTGGCTGCTAGAGCAAACACCAACAGACAGCATGAAAACCAGGCTCTACAGAAAGACAACAGAGGCAGGGGACACAAGCAGCACATCCTTGTTCAGAACAAAGGTGGATCCAAGACTGTTCAAGGAGCAGAAACACTAAACAAAAGGCTCCACTGGTGTTAAGTGGTGATTTTGTTGGAACACAGGACTGTGTAGCGGGCAGAAACAAATAACATGCCAGTGAGACAGGGGAAAAGAAATAGAAAGCCCAACGTACATAGAAATATCATCAAATGATCCCAAGTAAAGAGCCAGGAAGAGAGCAAGAGCTTTTGGAGAGTTTCTGGGCTGCCAGAAGGAGGCTCAACACAGCACCACAGAACTCTGCATTCTTTGTTCCCCTACCCTTTCCCATTGGAGTGTATATAACCCATAAAACCTTGATTTATTTCCCTATCAAAAGGAGTAAGAAGATTGGTCTTCTTACTTAAAACAGTGAATTTATTTGGATTTTGAGTAAAAAGCTTAAATTCCAGCCTATGAGAACAACCTCAAGCTGAGTGACAGAGGTGTAACAGCATGTGCTGTTCCAGCCTGACTTCAGCACACCTTTGATGGCTGAGCTGTATGGGGAATCTGCTACGTGAAATTGAGAAGTAAATTTTTCATTTCAGGGCTCCCCATCTGATATGAAAAGCTCCTCTAAGGATTTGGTATCTAGTTCACAGGAATATTTCTGCTAATAAGAAGGTACAAACATGTAATGCAGCTGTAAGCCAGTCTGTGGACCAGCGCAGAGACTGGGGCAGGATGGAGACCTGTCTCACCACTGCCTGAACTGATTTCTGTAGGGCTAAAACTCAGCTGTGCCTCACAGTAATTTACACTGCTATCAAGGATAGAAACCACATGCTTCTTTCTCTACCAAAGAAGACAAAACCTTATTTACTCCCCTGATTGCGTTAGCCAATATGAAACAAAGTAATTTTTAATAAAGTGTGCCATGGCAGAGAAAAATTGATACAATCACAGAGCTGGTATAATAGGATTTAATTCTGCTTCAGATGTGCTAGTTTTAATAAAAAAGGATTGAGCAAATCTAAAATAAATTACACTGAAAGGTCAGGCTTATTGCTTGTACAGTTATGTTAACTCTTCCACAGACATTTTTACAGACTGTATTTATGAGACCTTTTGATTTTCAGAAGAGGTATAAAATACATCTGCAATTTTCCCATTATTTGCAGCAGTGTTTCTTCTGCAAGTGTCATTTCTCAGCACTTCAACACAGATTTCTTTAACCGACATACATAAAAAGTGATGAGTTATTTATGGGGTGGTTGTGTTAAATTAGGGAAACCATAATTCCCAACGGAAAGTTAAACCTAACTAGGAAAAAAATTTAAGGGAATGATGATTGCCATTTGTGTGCCAGTGACACCTGTGATTTCTCATTAATCATTCCACTAGCCTATCATTTATTCAATAGGAAGCAAACCAATTACTTATTTTTATATGTAGCTAAAGCCCTGATACTGTGAACTACACGGAATGGACAAAAATTGGGAAGAGCTGTAAAAACTGAATCTTATTACCAAGTTCTTATTAATATTACAGCAGCACCTAGAGACCCGAGCCACGCTCGTAGCCCACTTTGCTCAGCACTACCATAACACAGAGGCAAACATCCATCCGAGCCCTAAAGGAAACAGCATAAACAGACCTTAGCAGAGAAGGAAAGAGCTGAGTCTGCCAAGGAAGGAGCTTGTTGCAGGCACAGAGGAGAGCTAGACATGCACAGCAGCAGCCCAGTCTGCAGTCCTGCTCTGCCATTCGAAGGTCCACGCTGCCACCCTCCAGCCTGGCCTGGGCACAAGGACCACGAAAATCCTGCAGGCACAACCAGGGACCACAGAACTCCAACACATTGGAACTGACAGTGATTACAGTCTTAGCAAGTTTCTTGCAATTGCCATGAGTGCACAGGTCTAGCACACGTGGACTCAGACCTTCTCTGTTTGTGTGTTCTTACCCACCTCAGGAGTACATGAAGCTTCACACTTGGAGAAGGAACTGTCTGTTCCACATCAATCTTGAGATAATACCTAGGCAGCACAAGCATCTTAGCTCTCTACAGCCACCACCAGAGAAATTGTGCTGAATTTGATCAAAGGAAAGAACAGAAAAGCCAATCCTCTGTTGGTATCTGTCTGTACACACACTTTCAGGGAACCTAGGTATAAGTTCATCAGCAGTGAGCACAGGTGAAGTAGGCTGGACCATTTCATCATATTTAAAAGCCAGATTAAGTCTTGGGTTCACTGTGGAGTTCTGCTCAATGCTCTCAAATCTGTCAAGAGTAGCTCCAGTGGCAGGGGGCTGCACGTAACCACCACCGGCAGTGGCAGGATAATAAAA
>NW_008602082.1:59721-96657 GCF_000691845.1 Merops nubicus
GAAGGGGAAGAAAAAAAAAACCCTGCCACAATGGCCAAGGACTTCCCCAGGGGGGTCTTGGGTTTTAAGAATTGCTTTAATTGCAAAACATTGATTTGTTTTTTATTCTATTTCATTCTGATGAAATCAAGCAGAAGCCATCACTAGCCATTACTATCAGGGAGCAGAGGCATTACCTGCTTTTTGTGTAGCACAGAATTCAACCAGACACCTGACTGCCCCATAACTAGGAGCATAAGCTGCTGTTTGAAATGAGAAAGACACAGCTTGGTGCTGTGGGCTACAACAATTCAGTTTCTGTGGGCTGACAGAAGAGATTCTGCAAAAACACACATGTCAAAGAGCTACAGAGGCACAAACATCAGCTTCTTTGCATAGTCTGAGGTATATGAATATGCAAAACAAAGGCATCCTGGGAACACCCGTGAAGGCTCTTGACAAACTCAGCTTAATTTTATCAGCATTTCTGCTTTTGACAGAAAAAAAAAAAATTAAGAAGTTGAGGTTAAGTGGTACACAGAATAAAAAAAATTCTGTGGTTAAACACAAATAGGAAGAACACATCCATTAAAAAAGCAGAGCTTGCAATACAGAACTGTTTAGCTTTTGGGGCTTTCTGAAATACAGTCAAGGAACAACTCCAAATCGTAGCCAAGGGCAGTAGACACTGCACAGAAGGAGCAAAAGACAGTCCTGGCCACAAACCAGTACACTGAAGGAGATGAAGAAGGTCAAATAGTACTGAAAAGCCTTCTAGAGAAGGCCAACAGTCCCTTCAGAAAGAACACCCAATAGCTCCAAGTGAACAGACAAATGTCATCGTTTTGCTGCAGTCAAACTGCAGGGGAAAAAAATACAGGAAAAGTTAAGTGTGGTCTTTTTCTTTTGATGACCTCTTATTAGGTGACTAGTAAACTGGAAGAGGATGTTGTCTTCATTTTTCCATTTTAGATACCTCCTCAACTTTCCTTCAGCAGGTGAAACACCTACCAAGCTTTTATAGATCAGTTCACATACACATTTCCTCCTGACACCACTGATTCTTTGACAAGATATCTGTATCTATAGAGACACAAACTACAGTCTTTGCACAGGCCCTACTAAGTACAGCCTGCAGTTACTGCTGCTCTGATTGATGTGAATCCTCTGATCTCCAACAGGAATGTGCTCCCCATCTGACAAAACTATTTTATTTTGTCCTTTAGTTTAATAGGTTTTCTACCAGCTGGGCTCTGCCACAGTTGGATCAAGGGTACTATGTCCTCAACCAACTCTTCCTCATTGGTTTTTTTCCCTCCCTCCCCCCATTTTTAAATGCAGTGGCCCAAATCCATGAAAGCAGTACAAATATTTATTTTCTCAACCTTTTATTACTATAGCTAATTCCCAGTGAGAACAATAATTTCTCTAGCAACTCTCAAATGAAGGTCTCAAAGCTCTTTAAATCAAAAATAAATTATGTATGTAGACAAGCTGTCAACGCTGATCTCAGGCTGCAGGACCTTCATCCAAAGACAACCCAGAAAAAACAGGTAAGTAATCCACTAACAGCATCTTAGCACAAAGGGCTCAATGCAGCATTGAATCCAAGGTCTATTTCTCTCCATGGATCCTTACAAATAGTGGCCATGCTCACCTGTTGGCACATGAGGGTCATTCCCTCACCTGGTAGGAGCCCCAGGTGATGGTAAGAACATCCTCATACTTCTCATGAGTCATTGGCTGCCCTCCAACACCAGCAGCAGGAAGGTATCTGCACTTCAGAAGGAGGTCAATGGCTTACCTTGAACAGTCTTCACCACTCCTTGACCTTCCCAGTCTCACAGCTTCAGCATTTTTAAGGGACTGCAGAAATAGTCATCTCCAGCCGGTATCAAATGGAAATATTGTCCATAAGGTGAGAATTTGAAATCCACCCTGAACTACTGACTCAGCACAGCATGGTCATGGCTCTACCAGCACCTGTAATTGAGCACATTCACACAACAGGCACAAACCCATAATTAAAATTATTAGACCCAAGGTAACGTCTCACTTTTCATCCAGGCTCACAGAAAACTGGACAGGCACCAGGATTTGTGGTCAGACAGCAAGGCCTTACATCCCAGGTTTCTAAATAAACTTCCAAAACAGGATGCTTGTCAGCATTCTAAGAAGATCCTACCAGCATCCAAGAAATAAAGACTAACATTATTCTTGTGTTTCTGACTCCTCCTCAGGTTCACCACAAAGTAACTTACAGCTCAATAAACTTTGACATGTTTTCACATTATAAAAACAAAGACAAAAACTTATTTATTCACTTTTTACCTCATACATCCCAAATCAATAATTGCACCTATTGATTGATGACATAAATTCAAAGCATTAATTTACATCAAGTACCATAACCTAATAAGGCGGCAACAACTGAATTTGCTGAAATCGATTTTCCTTTTGTTTCCAACAGATCTTTGGGCCCATAGAGTAATAAGATGCAGTGCATGGAGCAGTTAATTATCAATAAGTATCACAGAAAGCTAAAATTAAATTTCTTTTTGAATATTTAAAGAAAATGCTGAGTCTCCAGGGCTGATGTTTAAGCAGATTATATTGTACCTCTTCCACAGGTACATTCAAGGAATGTGAATCACAGAAAGGTGAATTTCAGCATGTACTAAAATCACCTTATCATGTAAATAAAGTTCTTTGGGAGATATATGCCTACAGAAGCTATAAAGTGATGCTGAAATATTTTGGTTTGAAAGGGCAGTACTTATTTAAAATTCCAGCAAAATTTTAATAAGCCACTGAAGCAAAATCCTGTGTCACAGAGTGATGCTGGTTTTGTGGTGCAGAGGGTTCTGCCCTCAGGCAGCAGTAGAATGCATGGGAATAGTCAGGACCATCCACACAGGCTGGCTCAGAGCTGCTCAGAGTGTTGCACTGAGTGCCACAGCAGCTAATATCTTAGTTTAAACCTTGATAGAGGCATTTTAGGTTGAACATAATGCCTTTTTTTTTTTTGTGACAGGAATATCCACCCAAATCACTTCTTGGGTGGTAGCTATCCATCCAGCCAAGAACTTTGCAGGTACCTCTGGTAGGGACTGGCAAACCGAGGGGACAGCTGGACTCCAGCCCCATCTAAGCAACTGCAGAGAGCACCTCAGCATTGCCACACCACCAGCCCCATTCACGTGTGAAGGGAGCAGCTCCACCCTCACATTTCCTCCTTTCAGATCCACCAACACCTTGAGTCTGAACAGGCAAAAGCTGGAGAGCCCTGAGAACAGGGGAAGCAAGAGGGGGAAAGCCCAAGGCTGTCTTCACAAGCTATGTTCCACGCTGAGGCACACACACAGCTTCATGGCCTTCAGTGGTAACCACTCACACAGCAGCAAAGCTGCTTTGCTTTAAATTTCAGTTTACTACCAATAAAAAGAGATGGATTTAGCCATCAATCTCCAGTTAATTACAGTCTCCCAGCCCAGCTCTCACCCCAGCCTGGCATGGGCGATTGTTTGCAAGATTCAACCTTTTCCCTCCGCATCTCAAATGTCAGAAGAGGAGCCTGCTGTGAGAGCAGCCTTGTATAATAACTGGGAATGGTGCCAAGACACCCAATCTGTTAATTTGGACAGGTTTCCAAGAAGCCTCCTCGTGAAAATATCCCTTATGTCAACTGACCCAGCAGGATTTGAAGTAAGGTTTAGAAGCAAAGGCTTCCTCTCAGCCAAGCCACATTTCTATTAATCTCATCACATGTACCTGTTCATCTTCCTGCTCCTTAGAGGGACTTGACCACCCTTCCTTCCAAATACCAACATTTGAAGTGGGTTACAGTAATAACTTGCAACTTCTTGTCTCTTCTCCATTTTTTAGGGTACTCACAAGTACTGTTCAGCATGCAGTGACACAGCCTGGTACCAGGCTCCAGGACTGGCCCAACTCAGTGTCTGAGGAGGTCACAGACTCCACACTGGAGAGTGGCAAGTGCCTCCAAGGAGGTTTTGTGGCTGATGGTGGCCTCACACAGGCTGCAGGGAAGAAGGGAAGATCAGACAAGCAACAGCTTTCTCTGTGCTGGGATACAAAGTATTGAACAAAAATACTACCAACATCTTTGAAATCCTGCAGGGCACTGAAGGCTTCCAAGCTCATGAATGGCCTTGTTCAGTTCCACGACCAGGCACAAGTGTCACCTCAACACAGAGTGGGCAGCCACTGTCCCAGAGGGCTTCTCCTGCTAGCTAGAGAACGTGCTCAGATCAACAACCAGGCTAAAAGGTCCCTGCAGCATCAGGGCTCTTGCAGCTGACATTGTCCACACTTTCACCCAGGTTACACCACACCCAGCTGAAACAGCCTAAGTCAAACCCAAAGAGAAAACAGTTGAAAATACCTGACTGTTCAGTGGCATCACCTGAACCATGTAGTCTGTGCTCTAGTTTGATATTGCCAAATCAGAGATGTATTAATACATTTACCAGTGCATTGAGTTAGGCCCCCAATTAGTTGATACCAAAGTACTGAACTAAGAAAGGGTTTGTCTCCAGGAGGGCTCTCAAAATCTCTAGTGAGCAGCTATTCTCAGAAGAGGACAAAAGCACTTCACTCACAATGGCTATTCAGGTATTTTGTCTCAGGTAAAGCTAAGACTATATCAGTGAAGAGCTGAAAATTAAGCTCCATTTTTCTATGCTGTTATCATGCCTACTGCCACGGAATAGGAGTTCACTTAATGCATTAGTCAATGAAAATGTATTTCAGGCAGAAAAAAGTAATTAGCAAAATTGTCAACATTTTATCCATGTGTACATAAAGGGGATAATTGACACAGAAATGCAAAAAAAAGTTCATAGTTTACCAATATGGCTATTGATTATATTGCTGACTTCACTATAAAAGGGTATTTTATAGCCAGTTCCTCAAGGTGAATGACAATTACAACTTTCTAACAGCCAGTTTCTTGAAGAACTCTAAACTGTAATAAGTTACTTGAACAAAACACTGTTATCAAGTTTACTTAGGAGGGAGTACTGACTGCCAACAGCATGGGTATATTCCTGCAATTTTGTAAAAGTTCCATGAAATTCATAAGCATTGTGTGCAATACACTCTGCACTAGCTTCATAAAATCTCAGCTACAATTTTATGAGTCTAAGGACTATGCTCCTCAGGATTCTTTTAAGGAATTGAATACTCGTAGTCAATATACCTTTTTCTTAAGCAGAAATGACAAAAGGGAAAAACCACAAAAAAAAAAAAAAAGACATAAGAATTAAGGTATCTAGAAATTCAGAGGGCTGTATTAAGAAAATGTGAAAGAAACAGTTCTAAGGAAAGAGAAACAAGAGAAGTCTTACTTGACTCTACACCCTCACTGCAAAGTGATCTCCTGAGGAACCTCCACCTGTTAAGCTAGAGAAAGAAGACACATAACAAACACCATTTACCAGACTGCTGAGTGGAATTTAAGATTTTGTGGCCTTCAGCACCTGTCTACCTAATTAACCAATGAGAAGATAAATGAAGATGACTTTTCAGCCTGTTTTCTTGTGGCAAGGAACTGCCATGCAGAAATGGAAAGGTCTGTTCCCTGAAAAGAGCTTCTTACTGTCTTTTTTCCATTCTTTTAATTTCTAGGGACTTGTCCTAAGGAAAAAAGTAGAAAATTGAGCATTCACTTAGGGCATGTACCTCTCCAAGCAGAAAATCTATAGCATATCTACCTACTAGTGATCAACAGCTGCAAAGACAACATTTCTGGTCCTTACCATTCCATGTCTTGTAGACTTAAGCTCCAAAGTATTTTTAGTAGTAACACACCAGAACTATTGAATAGCAGAAAAACAATTATGCTTTAGTACAGGATCAACATACACTGTATCATACCTTCCTAGGAGGCATCACAGAGGCAAGGCTGTCACAAAACACAGGCACTACTAGTATTTTATTTGAGATTACAGGAAATTAGAAAGTTTGAAGGCAGATATGGAACAGCCACACATGCCCCCCTCCCCTTACTTTCAGCTACTGCAGCCTGAATGTTATGAGAGGTCCAAAAGCAACGAAAACCAAAATGTTCTGAGCAGCATCAAGCACATGGGCCCATTTGTACCAGAAGTACAATTACCAGGAGACTTCAGGTTCATATTAATTTTTATTTTCATATATGTACAACTTAAGAAATGAATCTCAGTTTGAAAAAGTTCAAAAGTTATCGTTCAATAACACAATGTAGACATACCTTTGAGGCAGCAAATGTTATTCCTATTAAGGCTCTTATGAAAGGATGGATATCATGCAAATGCAGTTACAAATTACATTTCAATATGCAAACCAAGTTCAACTTTAACTCTTTCAGAAAAAAGAACATATCAAACATTAGAGTAACTGTGACCCACCAAAGCATTTACATACATGCTTGAAGCCAAGTACACGGACTAGATAAACTTAAGCAAAATGTAACAACTGTCAAGCTGTCTTAACCAGCTCAGATCTAGTCAGTGATCAATCCCTTCCAACGACCAGTGCCAACATCTGCACCAACCATGTCATTGTACATCACAGAACCCCTGCTGACTGCCACACTCTGTATGCTCCTCCAGCCTGTAAGGCCCACATTAGCCTTTGGCATTCATTTGTGATCACTCAGAGTACTTAACTCCTCCACTGAACCTGGGCAAGAGGCACGCACAGATTGCCTGTGTCACAGAAACCATGAGTTATGTCCATCAGGCATGTAGAAAGGTTCTGATTGGTGTCCCTGTACTCTACCCCTTACTTATGATCTCAAAGAGTGAAAGCTGGATTTTATTTAAACCGTAACCAGTATCAGCACTGAATCAAACAAGTAATGCTAAACTACAAGAAAAAATTCTTACTTAATATTTCAGTATAATAATGCTACTTGTGCAAACAGTATCTTCTAATACTACCCACCAGGGAGAATGCTTCACTCATTCTCTGTGTCATTATAATAAATTGACAAGAAATACAATGAAGATGGTCAGCTGTGTGACTTCGTTATCATCACTAATATAACCCCCAAAAGGACTGATAAATCAAGGTGATAGATATAAGAAAAGAACACAACTGTTGTGACCTCTCCCAGGATGTAACCTGCACTGCCTGACTTGTGAAAGGTGCTAGCTCACTACTTGCTTCTTCTTCAAGCTAACACAAATCTCAGTTGTCTACTCAAAAGGAAATAGTTTTCAAAATTTTATATCTAATTTTTTGGCAACTATCAAGTGCCCAAAGGCCCAGACTTTTCAGTTTTGCATCACATTACATTCAGTGCTTACAAATCTCATATAAACAGTATTCCTCACCTAAGAAAATAGTAGTTAAAAGTAGAAAGACTCCTTTATTTCAGTCCATCTAATTTTGAGTCACAGCAGCACATCATTTAGACACTGCTAGGCACATACCATGTGTACATGTACAACTGGAAGAATGAAAAAGGAAAAGAAAGATCCATTTTACTTTAATCCTGACCAGCAGCTGTTAACAATTTTCTTTAGTTCTCACTGTGGGACATGATGGATGGGAAGACTCAATATGCTGAGGAACTGCTATATAGGTACAAGTGGTCTCAAGGATTGTTGTTCAACAGCACATTCAGTTTAACTAGGAACTACAAACCATAACAGATAACAGGGAGTTCCTGGGAGCATCTATCATCCTTCAGAGACGCTGTCTGATCAAGAGGATAGGATCTGGAAGAACAACCACATGATCTCTTGCTATATAGCTAGTATATTATGTCATTGAAGTAGAGAAGTAAACATTAACTGAAGTGGTAACTCGAACCAAGAAATTGGCATAAAGAACAAGATATTACTATTTTAAGACTTTCCATACATTTGCAACACAGAGAAAGTGGATTCACAAAAACATGCAAGTTAAACAATGCTAAGCTACAATAAACAAAACCAGAATACACTTATTTCAAGACTTAACATTACAATATTCACCCGATGCTAAATAGGAGCACTGCAATAAGGTCTAGGCCTAGCCATGTAATTCCATTTAAAAAAAAAAAAAAAACAAAACACACAAATCAACTGGCTCTTCCAGCCTTTTCTTCCATCCTCTTTTTACATTTTTTTATAATTTCAGGCCATAAGCTTACTGAGTGATAGGGGAGCCAAATGGCAAATGCAAATAAGGCATCTTCCTCTATTAATAGCAATGCTCCAGGGATTTGTGATTGCACATCTATGTAGCTGCACAGTCTTTTTCAAGCCCATAATTACATGGGATGTCCTTCTCCCAAGGATAAAAGCAGGATGTCAACTACTTCAATACCAAAAATACTATTTGAAAAAATATCCCTCTTTTCTGAGCAGACCTATCCCATCAGGGTTGGATACTAATTTCAAAGCACGAATTGACACCCATCACTAACCTGTCTGAAAGTTGTGCCCATCACTATTAGATGTAGCTCTCAACTTCTCAGCTGAATCTCAAAACCTCAGAAGAATAACCTTTTTTGTTTTCACACAAGTCTTACAAATACAAGCCCAAGGAAATAACTCGGTCCCCAATCCAAAATATAAAATCAAGTTATTAGTCTTTCAAAATACTCAAAAAAGTCATCACACCCATTTTTTTTCCCCTCAAAGTTTAGACACAGACTTATCAAGAAAGGCTGGAAATTACTCATCAAGCTTACAGAGATTAATCCCAGGCCACTTCTGAATTTTACAAATCCAGAAGCAGGTACCCAATGCAAAGCATAAACTACAAAAAACTTTAAAGCCTTTTTATTTCCACCTCAAAACACCTCAAACCACAGAAGGAAGCAAACTGTACCAGAAGAAATTTATAAGTAGTCTTCAAGGGAAGTACCATGTAAAGCACACTGCATTAATCTAGACTTGACATTATGAGGGCATGTCTCACTGTAGCAAGGTCCATACTAAACACCAGATCAGAGACAGAAGATTAAAGTAAAACATTAGATGTCACAGTTGCTCTTCTACTGATCTGGGAAAGGCAGACACTCCAAGGTGAGCAGAAACTATGAACCTGCTTAATAAAGGCCATTCTTGCAAAGTCAAAAAAAGAGTCAGACATCCAACACTTCCAACCTTTCATTAAAATAGAAAAACTAAAAAGGAGCACTCCATAACATATCCCCATTGCTTCTGACTGACATGTTGAATCAAAGGTAAAAGCAAAAAGTTAGCAGTGATAATTAGACCAACAAAGATCTTCCAGCACAAGGCAGCACAGCTGAGCAATTAGATTAATTATTTTGTTTGTTACTTAAAAAACAAAGCTGTCAGTTGCCCACTTCAGTTTATTAGGCATAGAAAAGTTTTCACCCACAGGTCATTCTGAAAAACACCTCACTCTGTTCAAGCATGTAGGAAGCCCAGCAGAAACCACTGATAAAGAAAGTAAAATTAAAACATTAAGTATTTCCTGGCTTTCCTTTCAGACATTTCACAGAAAAATGTCAATTTAATGCTGTCAGCAAACAAGATTGTCAGTCTAATTAGATTTTTGTTTTTCTGTCATGCTCCTGATCCTAAGTACTCCTCTGAAAAAAAATCTGATCAATGATGAAGGCACAATTATACAAACCTTAACATTCACTCTAAATGTAGCTATGCAGGAAAGGGAAAGGTAGGGAAAACAAAGCTGCAGTATATTTTTCTTCAAATAATTAAGTCAGTTTATTTTCCAACAGCCATATAAATTTAAAATACGAAACAACAATAATACAGCTATAGAATCTAGGATTTCTTTCAAAGCAGCAGCATATAAAACATATAAAAGCTAAAACCTCAGCACAAGCTTCAAAAAAACAAGGACTGAGTGAATTTGCCAAAGACATGAAACTCACAAAATACAGTACACAAAAATACTGGAATGCATAAGATATAAAGCTACACATTTTAGATAAAGAAAGACATTGTAACGTATACAAAATTTGCAAAATTAACCATGGGATTTGGGGGAGAGTACCATGAATACAAAGAAGTTGGCAAGTAATACTTGTAGATGGAGAGAAGAAAGTGGCAGTTTTATATTTAGCATTCAGTTTTCAGGTTCACGACTTCACTTTCTTAGCATCTTTTTTTCCAGAGTTCTCAGTAGCCAAATCTGCTTTTCTTTTCTGTGACTAAAAATGGGAAAAAAAAAAATTATACATTCAATTACATACTGGTATTAAAAAAAAAAAAAAAATAATTGAAGTACACAACTAATTATTCAAGAAGAAGGTAAGTGACCCTAACATAATATAAAGTTCAGTTTGGCTTTGTAGGATGTAGAAAGGATAAAAAAAATCCCTGATTTAGACACAATTCTGCTACCCTTTTTATCTTTTTGAAATCATTACATGGCCTCATTGGTACAGAATACCATGAACTGGATGAAAAGATCAGGACCTGGACTTATATGGAAGTCTGTTATGAAGATGACAACTCTTAAAAATAAAAGAAGCACTTCTTATCATCTCTTCTTCCAGGGGCTACTATGTAGGGGAGAAATAATCTGAGATTAAATTAAAGCAAATTTATGATATAAATATGCAGGTAGATGGATGCCAGTGCTACATCATCTCAAAATGAGTCTTTCCTCTGCTACTTAAACAAAAGACTCTTTTCAACAAAAAAAAGCCCCAAAATGTTATGAATTGGGAATACCTCCATAAAATCTAGGAGACCTGTAAATAGACAAATATCTCAGTTTAATCCCCCAACTAATGGTCTATATTAAAACAATCAGGGGCTGCAGTTATTTTTCATTTTCTAAGACAGTATAATTGAATTCTGCCCCACTAGAAGTAAAGTAAGTGCTGCTAAACATACTGCTGTAACTTTGGCTCCTCTTTTCTTCTTTTCAGCTCTCTCTTTTTCCTCAATTTCCATATTTTCTTTTTCTATTAATGATATGAGAGTATTGCAGCGTCTCTGAAACTCCTAAGGAAACAGAAAACATCAAATTCTCTCAATTATACAAATTCTTTCATTTACATATGTTCAAAAATCTTTAGTTCCAAAATAATTGTTTTCCAAAAACATTCAATATTCTTGTACTAGTAAGCTTAGCTTAGCTATTGTTCATCTGTCTTTACCTTAGTGTAACTTCTTTATAAATAACAAGACTTACTGATATATTCAAATTCCTGACAAGGAATTTTCAGGACTGTCTGTATCTTCCACACTGGCACCCCAAAAGACTGATCTGATCTTTCCTCTTGTTTAGATGAAGCAAATTACAGCCTGCCAGCCTATTATGCTACATTTTAGGAAACAAGATCTTCAAGTGTTATCTTTATAGCAGAAAGAAAAGGAATCAAAGCTACCTTAGGCAATACTTTCCTGTAGCACAGACTTTTTTTTTTTGTGCTAAGACAGTGTAGAGCTCCAAACTGGCAAGAACCTACATGAGGAAAAGTTCTTCACCATGAGAGTGGTGAGACCCTGGAATGGGTTGCCCAGGGTGGTGGTTGAGGCCCCATCCCTGGGGGTCTTTAAGGCCAGGCTGGAGGAGGCTCTGGGCAGCCTGATCTAGTGGGAGGTGTCCCTGCTCATGGCAGAGGGGTTGGAACTGGGGGATCCTTGTGGTCCCTTCTAACCCTGACAGATTCTGATCTGTTTTAGCAGAGGACTTTAGAGCCCTAATGGCTCAATGGTTGGACTTGATGATCTTGGAGGTCCCTTCCAACCTAAAGGATTCTATGATTCTACTCAGTCTTAAATCATGAATTCACTGTTGCATTTTTAGTCAAGCAGCACCCAAAAGGTACAGGCTCTAAATGCTTTTAGCATCAAGAATTCCAAGCCATCTGAAAGTGGTCAAGATTAAATGCACTAAGGTGATTTATATTGTTAAAATATATTTCCAATGCAAAAGTAAAACTATCTGCATTGCAAGTAATAAAAGTTGGCTTGGTTACAGAACTCATTTGACTTAAACAGTTTCTTGTATCTCATCTCAAGAAGAGAGATCTCTAACCAAATACAGGATAGTTTTAGTTTCTATTATAATTATTCAGCACATTCTATGTACATTAAGAACAGTGATTCCATGGGCTTTCCTTTCCAACTCAAAGCAGGAAGCTCTCTTCTGAGGAAAAAAAAAAAAAGCTGGAAAAAAAGTGTCTTATCTCTAGTATACCCAGAAGCAATTTTTGAACCACAAGCATAAATCTTAACCTGCAACTAACTGATCTATTTGCAATGAGGTGAGCAGGTGACCTTTCTGCCCCAGAATTAGTCTCTTATTTTCTCAGCATCTGTAACCTGCATACTGCCTCAGCCAGGTTATGTGACTGAAAATGATGCAGCCTGAATGCATGAATGTTCTGAAATAGTCAGGTATATAACTTATCTTTTAAGCATTAACACCCTCAAGCTTAACCATATTCCTTAAGTTCTGTAGTTTCCACTGATTCCTCTCTGAAGGGTGCTCCATGGCCCTGAGCAAAAGCTCTGTAGTTCAGAGTAGACACAAGGAAACCTGTGTACCACATGCATTTTTGTTACCACCAAAACCCCTAAATTTTTCAGGACATTGTTCTTTACAGCTCCATACTGGAAATGTTCCAGTCTCATGCATGTAGTTGCACAAACAGTATTATAAGTAATTTCTTCCACATCCATGTAAAGATAACCCCAAAACTACCAGTACTGGTTCAACCATAAATTAGGGTACCATGTTTGTGCCCTAGAATGCACCAGTCCTGCTGGAGCAAAAATTCATTTCAACCAATAAAACCCCCCAAATTCCACACACACAAGTCTGCAGATAAAAAGGCAAGTCTAAGAAAACTTGAGTGCAAGCCATCCCAACACACAATGCATCCCCAAACACTGAAAAAAAGAGCCTCCATCCCAAAACTTTCCACTCTAGAGATGAACAGAGTGAAAAAAAAGTAAAAGACAGAAGTAGAAAGATAACTGTCAATAGCCAGAAGCCTTTTACATTATTTGATTTCACATACATTGCACTCAAGGCTGAGGAGTGGTAGGTAAACACCTATGACAAGCTGCTCCATAATAACTACCAGCTAGATCTCTAGTGTATGAGGAACTGGCTTGTGTTAAATTCAAGACAAGAATTTAGTCAGAAAGGACTAAGAAATAACCTTCATGTATTTATCTAAGATATAGTGAAAAATCCTCCTCTCTCCTGTGGAGATATACTTGCATAAATACATTTATTGAAGTCTAAAAGTTCATGGTTAGACTTTCCAGATGGACTACTACTCCAGAACATGCCGTGGACAGAAGATGAACTCTGCTTTCTCTGAAGAATCATAGCAGCAGTTGCCCATAAGATGGGACATGCACACAAGTTTCTTCTACACCTACCATCAGGTAGAACCTGAATGATAAATCCTGCACTGAGCTACTGAAATTTCAGTATGGACTGAGCCATTTCATTTTATTACTAGAAAAATACACTGAAGAGTTTAAAATGCCTTGCACCTTCAGAGATGAGATTTTATTCAGTGTGGCCTGTACTTTTCTCTTTAGGATGGAAAGAGATATGTACTTTGTTCACCCCTTCACAGCTATAAAGCCCAGCACTGCAATAAATAAGATGGAAGCACTGAACCATCACCTTTTGCATGACTGAAGGCAGAGATGCTGAATTGGGAGGGGAAAGTAATCCCAAGTTCTGTCAATAGGCCTGGATATTCCTGTCTTTAAAAAGGACTCATTTGTCCTATACTACTTGGGGTTTGCAGAAAAGTAAAGAGAATATGCATTGTTTATGACTTCAGAAAGCAGATACATGATTCATGACTGACATGACATTTTGTGTTCTTCCCACATGGATAGACAAAAGAAAAATAACTATACTTAAAAATGCAAATCTCTGTGCCCAAGTGAAAAAAAAAAAAACACCACCTACAATTTTAGGCACGCTCAATCTCTTTGAAAACTTACATCTTGGGTAAACCATCTGGTTTTGGAATAAATAAACGAAGCAGACGTTTTGTTTTCCTAAAAGAAATCTTCATAAGGAGAAGAAACAGAAATAAGATGGAAGATAAATTAGCTATTTACATGGAATTCAAGAGACATCTAGTGGTTAGTAGAACACTTTTCTCCAAGAGCCTGCTAAGCCCTTTTTAGAATTATGATGCCCTTTATCTCATTTAATATCAGTTTAAGTATAATAAAGGGTAATTTTGAGATTACAAGTGAATTTCAGTATTCTAAGAAGTTTTATCTGTTATCACTTTCCCCAAACTTCCTATTTACCCCTTGATAAAGATTTGCATTTCCACTCAGCAGGTCATTACTCTTGATAACAAGTGACTTTTCAGCATACTTATTCATGAAAGCTACCAAGCTAATACAAAATGGACCCATAGAAATTGGTACTGCCCCAAATGTCAGGCTACTTGAATACACAAAATGTATCAGCAATGGACAGTTATGAACTGCTAAGCCATACCTATCACGACAATTAAAAACACTTCAGAAAACTAAAATTACACTGAAAGTGAAAGATTACTTCAGCTTTGTATTTTCACACTATTCTTTTTCCACTCTGTAACAGCAGAAAATCTAAAACTATTACTGTTAATGGATAGAATTTTAAGAAACAAACATAAGACTCACTATAGTCCCAGTGCCTCCATTTCAGCATTAGACACCACAGGACATATTTCTACACTTTAGCAAATGATTCCTATCCCCCTTAAAAAGAATATAAGGATCTGCAAGAAGGCTTAAATTGAATATTTAACTCTACTTCTGACTCAACCATTCATCAACTAATATTAAATGTCAAGCTGCATTTTTAATTTCTAGTACCCATTTTGATGATTTACGTAAATGGATTCCTCCACAGACAACTTAAAAGAAGCTTTGTAACAGCCTAAATATTGGAAGTTTCTCTCTTTATGAACTTAATTTTGAAATCCAGTATTTCTTCAAACAGATGTTCTCAAGTAAAGCTTGTAATTCCTTTTAATTAAGGGCTAACTGCTGCACTATCCAGAAACACTTTAATTGGTGAAATATCCAGCAGAAATTGTACTGCATAATTATAAGTAACACTGAGAAAAGCAAATATTCCCACCTGCTCAAATACATTTAAAATATCTTATGTTTTATTTATTCTTAGTAAAGTACCCTGAACTCCAAAAGAACATTTTATAAACAACTCCTGAGGCCAGGAAATGAGGACAGTAAAAAATAATGCACTGTGGTTCTGCAATTGCTAGGTTAAACTGCTAAAAAAAAAAATATCCCTATTTGTATATGAGATTGTATTTAATTTACATGACTGTAAAGCTGTTAATCAGAAATTTGCTTACAAGACTAGGGGGACAACTTAAGACAGCTATGTAAGGGACAGTGTGCTCCACTTTTGTATCAGCTCTGACCAATATGGGTTTATATTAAAAAAAATTTAAAGAATTTTTCCAGCTCACACATCACAAGTAAGATGAAGTTATTTCTGACACTATAAAAAAATCCCAAGTGTATTTTTCCCATATAAATATGCTCACATGAAGTATGTGTGTGTCTTAAGGTGCACATACTTACAAATTCTGCTTCTAAGAGTAAGGAGCTAAATCAGGGGGCTTTTGAGCAACAATTCCAGGGCAGAGCTAACAGCTTTTTATCATTCAAATAATCCCATTTTCTGAGGTTGGTACCTATGTAGCTTATTATTTGCAACTACCAAAGCTTCTGTTGGTGTTATCACTTCCCACTTAATGACAAAATTGAAGAAGAATGGCTCTG
Source organism: Merops nubicus (assembly GCF_000691845.1). NCBI lineage: Eukaryota > Metazoa > Chordata > Aves > Coraciiformes > Meropidae > Merops > Merops nubicus. The sequence continues at coordinate 75,441 of NW_008602082.1, forward strand.
CTCTTCAAGCAAAGAAAAAGTACATAGCTAAAATACAGAGTACTAGTCTACTTGCTATCAAACTTGCTTATATGCTTTAAGTATGAACAAAATCTTCAGAGAAGTATAGCTAAAAAATAAATAATGTTGTAATACTTTTTCACAATTAAAGTGCATTTTAAACCTTAACTCTTACACAAATCACTAAATTTCCTCATGGTTTTAGAAATTATCAGTAGTAAAAAAGCCCTTTTTTCTCCCAGTATATAATTCAGATGTTTTCAGTCTAATATATTGCCCTATAATTCTGAATATTGCCCCTGATGGTGCTTAAAAAATCATATTTTATAAGACATTGTTGGATAAAACTTTTCATTTGCAATAAAAGTAACAGGGATATTTGTAACCATAGTCTACTCCTGCTGTAATCCCTTTGGGTAACGTGGGACTGCAGCTTGGCAGGTTTTCTGATCTGTTTGTTTCAGCTCTGTGGTGTTGTTTGCTGTACTAAGGGAAAAGGTTATTTTGTTAAAGGAGAAATGAGAGAAAACAAAGTTACTCTTTTCAGGATTTATTTCCTAGACTCCAATATTCTGGGACAAACTCAAATTTCATCTGATGGTGCTTAAAAAAAAGAGGAAATAGATACTTCATGGAGTGATTGAGTCCCTGTAACTGACACATACCATAGCAGTCCTGGATTTGATAAACCAGTCAAATCTGAACTGAGGAGCGTTGCGCACGCACTGCCTCAGCTCCTCGTACACGTTTTCCTTGTCAAAGCCCATCTTGTGTAACATGCATATCAAGAACCTGTCTTCCTCTTCTGTGTAGTTTTTCCCCTTGTTTGTCCCATACTGAATACGCAGCTGATGGAAAGGTGCTTTGTACCTTGCAATCTGAATGCAAAACAGAAATAAGGACTGTTAAACAAGCAGTATTACATCAAGGACTTGTTACACATAGGATATATTGTTGGTACACTGTATACTATATATGCTATTTAGAAAACTAAACCTGCCATCCCCAACCATTCATTTTCTGAAGGAATTTGGAATAAGTCATCTGCAAAAAAAAGAAAAAACCAGCAATGATTACTTTGGCATCAAGGGCTTTCTTGATACTGATCCTCCGCTGAATTCTTGCCTCTCCTCGTTCTATTTGAGCCATAATCCTCTCAATGTCCTGAAGTTCATTACAGCGTTCCCAGAAAACAGCTAAAAACACAAAACAGGATTTGTTAAATAAAATCTTTTCCTCTCTTACTACTTTACTCAGTTGAGTCACCCCAGCAAAAAAAGGAATGCAGTGTGTGGTTCCATTCAATCCTGAAAGATTTGCTAATACCCTCTCTTTTACTATGACAGCCAAGAAAAACTTGCACACACATAATTCAATGTTTTTAAAAATTAACTGTAAGCAAAGGTTTAGTAACAACTGCAACATAGTCCACATTCAACAACTGTAGTCATGTAAAATTCTGAAAAAAAATTACTTTTAAGGATAGATTTCCTAACCATGGTGAAACAAGATAGAGCCTCTAGTCTCACAGTGAAACAGCCACATTTCAGTGTTCATTAACTCTAAGGTCAGAGACTTAGTCTACCTGTTATAAAAACTAGTAATTTGTGGCAGTGACATCTTTTAGCCAATCCAAAATAAGCTAAACACTCTGAAAGGAACTCTTGTGAAGCTCTTTCTTTTTAAGTTCTAGGATGAACATTGCAAATTCAAGTTTTATGAAGGCAATTAGTAAAATTAAACTCATGGATGAAAGAGGAAGAACTCTGTATCAATTGAAGCATAGTGTAGCTATCTAAGACAGAGTCTACTAGCTAAAATAGCAAATATACTTGCAACATAAATGACTAGAAGGCAACTTCATGATTCCATAAGATCATGTTGTCAACCTAAATTAACTATGCCAAGTTCTAAACTTTGACTAAGGAGGGATATAAACAGCTGAAGGCATTTTATGCTGCAAATTTAGCATTTGTAACTGAATTAAGTCTTCTGAGAAGAACCAAATACTTTAAAAAAAAAAATAAATCTTATACACATTTAAATTCTTCATCTTGCAATTTTAAAAGATGTAGCAAAAATCATGGTGATCCCACAGGATTAAGAAACACCTCTCAGACTATCACAAACCTGAATACTCGATGACCTCCTCAGGTGACTTTCCCTCCACCTCACGGGCAATATTGTCTATATCATCACGACCATATTTCTCATTAGCTTTAATAAACTGATTAAAATCTCTTTTATTCCAGTTTGTAAAACCCTGTAAGTAGCAAGAGATCAAAAACATTACCAGGTAGAAAGGAAACATTGTGCAAAATTTTGTCTTATGTATGTATGATGTGCTCCAACTGGCAAAGTCACCTAATTACAGTGGTTAATGGTCTTTCAAGATTTCCATCAGCTTGTACTACCCAGGGTTTATTACTGAGTCATTAAAAGCCTAACGAGTTATTTTTGCGCATGACTCCACAGGCATTAGTAAGACCTTTTTAGTCTTGTTTTTTAAAACTTTTCACTTCATATTTCTCCAAAGAAACAAGCTCAATGACAGGTTACTGTAATTTTACTGAAGTCACCCTTCAGCAGATGCAAGCAACCAGTGTCTTAGGAGTACAGGGTGCACCACTGCATATGTCATTACAACTTCTTAGAGCAGTACAACTACCTAAAGCAAAAACTCCTGCTTGGGACAGTTACAAGCCTTGAACCAGACACACAGTTGGATGAAAGCCTAAGTATGGCAAGAAATGATCCCTAGTCCAAGGAGCTGCAACAAGTGGGAATTCCACAGTACTGTCAAACAGAAAATTTGTTTGGGACTGATTGCTTCAGTACATAACTGAACAACAGTGAAGCAAGATGCAATGCACAAAAACACATTTAAAAGGAACTCTGTCAGTTCTCCAGGTGAATAAGCTTGCTCCACAGTTAAGACAGCATCTTCACAGGAGCACAACATAAACATTCCTTTTTAATCATTAACAGCAGTACTGACACACACCAGCATCAGCATAAATATTTCCTCTGCTATAACGAGATTAAATTAACAGTGAAATAGTGACCTTGAAAGGTTCTTCTCAAGGTACACTACACTCAGATCTTTTACAGAAAATTTTCTGAATCAAAAAACCATATAACTTTGAGACACCCCTTCCTCCTCAATTAACTTCTAGCAAGCCTACTCACCAGGGTAACAACCCAAAAAAAGTCAAGAACTAACACAACTGGGCCAAAACCAATGGATGTGACATGTCTTACACGCCTGTGTCAATGCCATGTATTTCCAGAGGCTTGTCCTCTCTGTTTCAAACCCCTTTTGATAAAAAAAACATGCAAGGTAGATGCATATACAGGAAACCCACTGATTGGATTTCTTCATGTGTTGCTGGGTAGTGCATCTACTGTACAAGTCCTTGCCTCAAAAACATTCCAGACATCCAAGGAAAGAATAGGTGACCAAGATACTAACTTCATCAAGGCCAGGAAAAGTCCCTCAAAACAAAACCAAATCACCACATGTTGTGTACTTTCTTCTTTCTATAACATCAATGTAGCTCTCCTGTGCTTATGTCTCTATTTTACATAATAGAAAAGACAAATACTTCAGCTGGTTTTATTTCACCTGTGTCAGAAGCTTTTCTTTCTCTTCAGTCTCCTCAGCATTCAGAGGCATAGACTCATCTATCTTCTTCTGTTCCTCTTTTTGTACTTGAGCTGCATTTGGGAGGTCAGGATTCCTGGGGACCTAAAATCAGGAGTATCAGTAAGCAGCAGTGCAGTAATACTATTAAAAAGACTGTACACTTCCCTACTAACCTTGGTTTATAATTCATAAGCACATCTTAGATCTCACAGAACTCACAGTCCACATCCATTAAGCATTTGTTGTGACAGAACAAAAAAATCCTAACTCAAACAACCACCCCACCACCCCACACCTTGGTTACCCTGAAGAAACCAAAGCAGAGTAATAAGATTTTCATCATTATCTGTAACACTGCTGCAAAATGAAAAATACTATCCTCCAAGACAAGGTGATGTAACAAATACTGACATTTATCTATGCGTGTTCCTTGTCTCACAAGCTCTTAATGTAAACTTTATCTTCACCTATAAGTCAGAGTCCTAATAACTTTTTCTTTAAGAAATTTCAGTGGAAAATGCTGTAGAACACATGTAAAAAAAAAATTTTACTAAATAATAAAGCACTGATCTGTACAGCTACCAAATGTTTTACCTATATTTGAGTACTATTGCTTCAACACTTCCTCCCAAAAATAGGTCTAGTTTTGTCAAATGGGTGTTACAATTTTCTTATGCCCTGTGCCCACCCTTTCCACACAGGATGACTCTGGTGGTACTGTGAGAGGCAAAGGCTCACTTAGTGTAAGCACAGGTCACCAATTTCAGTGACACTTGTCATTAGCTAAGAATGTGCTCTTATGAAAAACAGTAGATCTCTAGATGAACACAGTGAAATACCAAGTTCTGCCAGCTGTGCACACTGCTAAAGTAAGGACCAGGGAGACAATATTACATAAGGCCTAGCAACATTTTATCTGTCCCTCTCCACACTGACACCTATTTAATATTTGTGACCTTCAAACCATGTATTACAATTTCAGACCACACAGCAGCAAACAAGTCAGTAACCAGTATACAGTAAAGACTCTGTAGACCTTAAATATTCCTGCAGCACAAGGCAAGGGAAGTGAAAAGCTGATTTCAACATCTTGGCTTGGATGGTTTGAGTTAAGACTGACACAAAACTTGGTCACTAGCTAGCTCTCTGTTCAATACCTTCTGATATTGTTTATGGTAGTCTTTAGTTTTAATAATAAACTCTTCAGATGGAAAGTTATACTTCCAAAGCAGAACAAACTTAATCATATTTAACACTTTCAGCACCAGTAAACAGGCATACTAAGTTTTTAAGGAGACAAGTATTAAAGTTCAACCTATCCAGTCCAACAGATTTCATTAACAGGACTGAAGCACTTCTTTTTACATGCATATTGTCAACATTAGCAATTCATCTTTATTTGTTGGAGTATTAATTGAATAATTCTTTAAGTTATTTATTCTTCTTCATTTTGTTCTGTCATCCACACAATTTTTTGCTTCAAACTAGATTCTAAAACATCTTCTGCTTTTTAAAATATATTTTGCTAATATTAATTCTCTTTTTCAACATCAATTTCCTATCCATTCTTTCATATGACAAGTTTATGTTCTCCAAAACATTTTATATGTGATTTCTTCTGGCTGCAACCTGCTGTGAAACAGAGCTTTTTAAAGTGAGTTGCATGAGTGAAGTACAGGATCCATTTGATTTACTCAGCCAATACTGGCACAAGCAATGAAAATCAACATAAAACCAGAATCCATGTACACTGCTTGTCCAGTAGTATCAGCAAGGAAGAGAAAGAAATTCTACCAAGGCACAGTAGGAAAGAAAACCTAAGTCAGTTGTCTGGTTTTCTTTTTGTAATGGTAATACAGCCAGACTTGCCCAAACCTTTATACCCAGCAAAATGCAAGAAAAATTGATATGAAGGCAAGTAACATCAACAGAGTCAAATTCAATATTGTCTTAAGTTACTTTCTGCACAAGACATACAAAAGCTATAATAAAAAACACCCCTGCACCCTAGGAGGTGATCTCATGTTAGGCAAAAATTATTTTCTCACCTTAGACCACCTATCACTTTTTTGAGAAGTGTACAATGCATCAGAACTTTTTTCTATTCTATTTTATTGTTAAGAGCACACCACAAAATACAGACACAGAAACATGAAATTTTTAAAGAAGGAAGGGATTACAGGTTACTTTTTCCTGCTCTGCAGCAGAACAGGGAATAGAGGTTTTGACATTCCCCTCACAGTGAGAAGCACTTTGTGAAAAATAAGACCAGAATGATGTACTTTAGCTGTTGTCTCATTTACTTCATTTAGCCATTGTCAAGGTTGCAGTAAATCTTGAAACAGGAGCACAACTACATTTCACTAATGTGAAGAGGAAAAAAGCATTACCTTATACCCTATAGTCTTACGGTAATACAGAATTTCTTTTTCCAGAAGTTCAAACAACCGTGGTGGGAAAAACTGGAAATCCTGAATATTTGGTTGTTTTGGAGGTCGTGGAGCCTTCAAAAACACACAGACACATTAACATTATATAAGCTTGGTTTCTGTGCAATTAAACTACTATAATTCAATAGCAGTGGCAAGCTATCCCCTGGCAAAGACATTCATTTTATTACCAATATAGGGCGAGAGCAACAGACAGTGTGGGAGAGAAGAGCAAAAGAGCAACATGAAACCCCTTCCACACTCCCCAGCCTCTTACCTTTGGGACTTTTGGTTCACTAACACGTAGAGCTTCTCTGAAATAAGCATCAACGGCGTAATTAGCTTTGCGCTCTCGTTTTGGAGGCTCTATCCATTCCATCATGCTCAGCTACATGCAGGACAGAACAAAAAGATGTTAAAGTACCTGTCTGCTTTCCTAAAGTCACAGCAATGATGACTGATGGGGCACTGCAAAACTGGAACGTATTTTTCCCTGTCAAACCTAATGGTTGTGCTCAATTTGGATACTACAACAGAGCTCAAAATACAAGCTGGGAGTTATAGCTGATTTTAATAGGTATTTAAACAGAAAAGGTATTGCACAAGGCAGTGCAGTGGCATGGACAGATCCTTTTCCAGTATTCTGCTTCAGAGAGCTGAGTATGGTTATGATTCCATCTAATAAAACAATGGAAGGACTGGGGACGTAGGCTGGGAATTCTAGAATACCTTGTGATACGAGTGAATTGCTTCTCCTCTAAATATCACAATGAAGGACCTCTACAGAGGCTACAACATTGACAAAAAAAATCCATTAGCAGTAAATTAATCTTGACTAAATTACTGGAATTAAAGTTATTAAATCATATTTCAAGACTATACTCCATTTAGCAGACTTCTTGCAACGTAATTATCCATGTTAGAAAAAAATCTTACATGTATTTGCATGCACCCCACTATTCTCATTAAATATTTTCCCTAAGTGTTTGTCAAAATTGGCAAGAAATCTGGGTGAGAAGGGCATTTTGTAGTTAAAGAGTTCACATTTGATTCCATACAAGACTTTCAGAGTATCTTGAATATACATCCTGTACAAAACAGATGCAAAGGTAACACTTTGGGACCCTGAGTAACACAGCTCTTTGCCTAGATTATTCTTCTATAATTAGGTAAATCGTTGTACAAACGGTTCACTCTAATGCTTGTGGTTAAAACCTTCATTGTAAAAAACTTAGATTTAAGTTTCACATCTGAAATCATTATCAAGCCTGTTTTTTCCCCTTGGTTATGTGGCAGTAAAATAATACTGACTGCAGCAGTATAGTATAATGCAACGCAGTATTTTTGCTGTAGAAAGGATAAGATTTGACCAATATTATCAAATTTTACTGTGAAGAAAAACAGTAAGGTTGAAAGCTAATTTAACAAAAAATCATAATACAGACACTTCTGCAGAACTAAGTGAATTTTTCTGTAGCTCCTTAATTCTCCAGAATAACCTTTATAGCCATAACATTTCTTGTGTGGTCTTTATGCTTGCACTTCTGAAGTCTTCAAGACTTTAAAAAAAAAAAAAAAAATTACCTTCTGTTTCTCTCTGTAATCTTCACCTTCAAAGTTGTATAAGCTCATCTCTGTGTCCATAGTGAAATTCCGTAAGGAGCTCTCCCCCATTTTCTGCAATCGCTCGTTCATTTCAGCTGTCTAAAAACACAGGAAGATACTTTTAGTTTCACTCAAACTTTTTTACCTTTATTAAACTTTATTAAAAAAAGAACAGTTTTCATCATTATTGAAACATTCTCAGTGTCTTTTTCTGCTTTAAACTTTTACTTACATCTTTCTTATAAGGAGAGATGCCCATAGTGCTTTTCCATTTTGAACAGACTCCAAAACTTTCCATTAAAATAAATTTATTATGCTGGGATGCACCCCTACAACTATACAGCTTAACTTCTAAATTTAAATGAAATTTATGCCCAAGATACTTCTAGGTTCACTCGAACTGTTTTACCTTTCTTAAAAAAACAGTTTTCATCATTATTAAAACATTCTGTGTCTTTTTCTGCTTTAAACTTTTACTTACATCTTTCTTATAAGGAGAGATGCCCATAGTGCTTTTCCATTTTGAACAGACTCCAAAACTTTCCATTAAAATAAATTTATTATGCTGGGATGCACCCCTACAACTATACAGCTTAACTTCTAAATTTAAATGAAATTTATGCCCAGTTCTTTGGAGCTGAAAGGGTAGTTCATTTTTCCACAGAGCTACCTATTCCCTAATAAAGTTCCCTAAAGGTTTTGTGTCTATTAGAATTGTTGGCATAATATTTACATCTTCCTAAAACCCCACGAAATAAACAGAATCTGGTGCACAGTCTGAACTTTAAAAAGAATTAAAGCTCAGTAATTCTACCCCTTAAAAACTTTCATAAGCTTTAAAATTTACAAAAAGTAATAACTGAACATAAAAATAGATGTACATAATCAGATTTAATTTCTATTTTGTGCATATATATTTAGCATTTGACACATTTTGAATTCTGCACAAAACTGTTTTCTAACCTTCTTTTCACCTCTTTCTAAAATTGTGGTTATATCTTCTTCTGTCAGCTCGCTGTCTTTGGAAGCAAACACATGGGTGGCTCCATGGCGGATCATCTGCAGCATTTCATCTTTTGCCAGTTTGTTAGACTGTTGGTCTATGAGCCTCCCTAGAATGAGAAGAAACATGTTGAAAGTTATAATACAAAAATTCTAATAGGACCATGCAAACAGTGGAATTTTTAGTTCACTGGCAGAACAAGAAAGGAAAAATAGAAGAAATGTACAGAAAAAAAAAATGACACTTCACTTGAGCTGAAAACAGAAATTGGGAACTTCAGTGAAAATGTAACTAACAGATTTGGACCAAACCATAATAAAAAATGTGTCACATTCATATAATTCAAATTAAGATGTTTTTAGAAAGTTAGCTGAACTTTCAAGCTCAAAATTTTATTTCAAGATGAAAATTACAAAATATTCAGTGAAAAATGTAACTAACAAATTTGGACCAAGCCATAATAAAAAATGTGTGACATTCATATAATTCAAATTGTTTAAGATGTTATTTTTAGAAAGTTAGCTGAACTTTCAAGCTCAAAATTTTATTTCAAGATGAAAATTACAAAATATTCTGTAACAACCATGAGAAGTACTTAATATTTTTAACAATCACTTCACTGATTTCAACCCAAATCTCTGAATATTTTCCCCAAAATTCTAATTGCTGTCCCAAAATTTCACTTCTCTTCACAGACCCTCAAAATTTTTACTATCAGCCTTTCTGTAGCCCACCCTTTTGGAAATAGAAACAGCCTTCAAAACTTAGCTGGAGAACCCTAGGTTTTGACAAACTACTCTTCCAAGAGCTCCTAAACTAACCCACAAAGCAGGTTTCATGTCCAGTAAATTCATACATGGTAACAAGTACATCTATATAGTTATTTTTATCTGTCATGGAACATGTATTTTTTTCTTTTTTAACATACTGCAAAAACCAAGCAATTTTTGTTCAGCTGCAGTTTGCTTTCCTCATTTAGAGTCTTAGTAGAAGTCTATGCCCACATTATTTAGAAAAACTAGGGGTTTTTTTCCAAAATTTCAGCTGAAGAAATGAGGAAGAGTCTCAGGATGATTTAGCATACTGCTATTATACACAAGGCCTGCTCTCTCTCACACTGTACCTTTGTACAGTTACTTAACCCACATTCTCAGGGACTGAACAATTCTGTTGCAGACAAACATATACAGCAGTTGATACCTTGTTGTATAACTATAGAGTCCAGTCTCAGTTTTATTTCAGCTCTCTCTACAATCCTCTCTTCAACAGTATTATCAGTGATTAGTCGGAACACCCGTACTGGTTTCTTTTGACCAATACGATGCGCACGGTCCTAACAAACATAAATTAAGGAGTGTTCAGCATCAAAATCTCAAGCAATAGACAGTTAACTTCCAGAAACAGCAGACTGAAACTAGCATAGGCTTCTTGGTTCCTTGCTTATCCAAGAGTATGCAAAAACATAAAACCAGCATAGTAATATTTACTTATAATTGGCTATCACACCTTTTAAGTTTGGGTCATTCTATAGTACTAAGTATCTACCTCCTTGTAAATGAAGGTCACTAAATGTCTGTCTAGACTGCAGTTGAGAAAGGGAGACACAACAGTATACAAATACAAACATCTGCAATGCTTTCAAACTGATTCTCTCAGTTGACACAGGTATTTAAAGTTTTGCATCCCTGGCTTGAGCATATTTATTCCATATTAATTCCATGGGCCAAGCCCATGCAGCCACAACTTCAGTACCTGAGCTGTCCCCACCTAGCTCCAGAAAAGGACCAACATGCAGCACACAGAACAGGTACAGTACCCTCAGCTGAGGTTGCATGACTGTACTTATTTGTAACAAAACTTATTTTTTTGCTTTCCAGAAAGCAAAGACATCATCTTAAAAAAAAAAAAGTTAAATTAACTGGCCTTCAATATGTTGGCACCAGCATTTTCTGATTGTCCTTTAAATATGACTTATTAAATCTTTTATTTTCCTGCATAATACTAATTTATTCCTGAAAATCCTACTAAAGCTCACAAATTACATTTAGCTTCCAGGAAGTCAGTCTGCTACTAGTAGTCAACATTTATATGAAAAGGATAAGTTACAGTAAATATCTGATGTGTTTAAGGGTATCAAAAAACCCAACCAAAAATGCAACTAGAGAACAAACACCCCACCCTCCTAATCATGCAAGAAGGATCATGTTTTTATTCCACATGAAAGAGATTATAGACTTCATTTTTTTTTTTTCATATTTGGCACTCAGAAAGAGAAGATTTTGGCTAGTATGTTTAACCCAAAGATAAGGTGGGTTTTCTCCCCTAGCATCACCATCACATAACTTTACACTTATGCAGAAACAAGGTGGGTTGCAACAGCATAAGCTCCCAAAAGGGAAGAATATAAAGCTGCATGTTTTTAATTCTTTGCTATTATTTTGGAAACAGACATCTGTTATTAATTTACTTTTGTCTTCTGGAAAGACAGCATTACAATTAATTCTATGGATAAACAATATTGATACAGTATTTTGACAGAAGTATTCAATTATGAAAATAATTAAGACATTTCCAGAGAAAAAATCTACAGTTTCTTCCATAATTCTGTTCATGCCTTTTTTACTCAATTCCTTAAGAAAAGTAACAGAAAAAGCAAAGTCTGGAAACACTTTTTCAAACGAGAACAACAACTCTAACAAACAAATGTGCATTAAGGAGATAACTCACCATGGCTTGTAGATCTACTTGAGGGTTCCAATCTGAATCATAGAGAATAACCACATCAGCAGTTGCCAAATTAATTCCAAGACCTCCAGCTCTGGTACTCAGCATGAAAATGAATTTACTGCTGTTGGGAGCATTAAATGTGTCTATTGCTTCCTAAAAGAAAATAGGTGGCATTGAAATATCAGACTTTTCAAACAAGCTCTGAATACCTCTGTGGCTTTTTAATGAAATTTCTTGGAAACTTGCAGAATTTTCATACCCTAACTAATTTTCTTTATAGAAGTAAGAAACTGTAGGCTTGCACAGGTGGCAAAATCCATTCTGAGTCCACAAAATATTACCTTTTTTTTCATTTAAGGAAGAAATGTAACCTACTTTACTGTAGGCTTCAAGTAGGAAAAACATTTAACCCCAGCAGCCTTTTCTGACCTGTAGCATTTTTGCTTAGAACAATGAGGTAGCTACTCATGTAAATGTAAATAATGTCTAACAATCTAACATGTAAAACAAAGACATTTCTTGTTCCTATACAACTTTCCCACCTCTCTCTCTTCATGTGGTGTCTGTCCATCAAGCCGGCAGTACTCATACCCACGCCACATGCAATAGTCTTCCAAAATATCCAGCAAGCGAGTCATCTGACTAAAAAGTAGAACTCTAGAACCTGAAGAACAACACAGAAGGTTTTGTCGTGGGTTTTGTTTTCATGTTGATCTTGTTACTGAGCCTACTATAGAGCATGAGTAAGAATTCATGTGAAATATTCTGTACTATACCTAACTTAAGTAAGTCTTCTGGAGTTACTTTTCTAGCACTGATTTAACTTCTCAAGACAAGTTATTTGATAATTTATACAGAAGAAACATACAGCAGAAGAAACAGAACACTTAACATAATTAGCTGATAGCTGGTGTGTACAAACTAATCCTCCCATCAGAAATTTTCTTAAAGATAACAGAAAGAAGGCTCTGCTCCTCCTTTCCTCCTGCTTGTCATATTAGTCTCTCATCATTCCTGTAAGATTTCTCTTCCCTCCATGTGTTAAGACCTACAGAAAAGTGATTTTCAACAAAAACCACTTTTCCCCTAAAAAATGCATTCACTGGAGGAAAACTGAAAGTCCCCACTCTCCATCAGCAGCACTCACCCTGCTCCCGGAGTTTGGCTAGCAGTTTATCCAGCACTAACATCTTCCCACTGTTAGTGATGAGGTGGGTGTCAGTGGTGTAAGGGGGGCCTGGCTCAGCACCATCAAACAGGTAGGGATGGTTACAGCACTTCCGCAGCTGCATCAGAATGTTCAATCTTATCCATCTTCCCAGCTGAATTCAGGATGTCAATATCTTTCATCAGGATCCTTGTATACCTGAAGTTTTACAGGCAATTTTGAACAGTTATCAGGTTTTATTTAATACTTCCAACACGAGTAAAAGCCTGCAATATCCCAATTATTTCTGGATGTGGGAGTTTGTTTTGCTTATATGATAAAGATCTGTATTATGAAACCTGGTGAAAATATCTGACTGATAATAAGGACTTAAGTCCATATCTAACCATGAAAGGCAATTTGAATGACAATGATCTGTCACTTACTGGCTTATCTTATACTTCCATTTTAGGACTATGAAGTGGATTAAAGATGTCAGTTATTTGACTGAAGCTGCTACACTGACCTGACTCCTTTTCTCACATCTCTTCTGGGTATGTGGCTCCTCAAGGTTTTCTTTTCATTTCAGTTCAGACTTTAAACTGCTGCATACATACTTGGATCAAAATAGGATACTTAGTAGGCACATATTCTTTCAAATAAAATTAAGAAAAGGGGAAAATAGTTTTCTTTCTTCCTCTCAACCCTTTTCATTAACCTTCCTGAGCTATTTGTAACTTGTGCATCCCTAAAAAAGCCCCAAAGACAGCTATAAATAGACTTCATCTAAACCTCTTAACATGTAGCTACAAGAAAAAAAGTGTGAAGAGTTGTAGTGTTATCAAAAAAGAATCTTACTTTCATGTAAATAACTTACCATTCCCTCTGCATTTTGCTGAGCCCAAGATAAATTTTTACTTCTTTCTTTGGAGGCAAACTCTTTTCTACTTCAGCTTTTATGCGACGCAATAAAAATGGCTTCAAAACCTACACAAATTAAGAGTTTTCCTACAGATAAATTTATAAAATCGACTGCTTCAAAGTTAACATTCAATTATCTGATACATATTCAGAAGTAATCAATATATACTACTGACATGGTGACTCCTTCAGAAAAATTCTGCCAGTCTGCAAGATAATGTTGTCCACTAACAGGCCAAATTCACACATAAGTATGTAACAGTACATAAAGATTGCCATGTTCATCCCAGTTGTCTTCCCAAGGGCCAAACCCATAAGCTTATAAAATCTACTACCTTTTAGCAGAAGCTCTATTTCATTTCCACTAGTAGCATACACAAAATACACCAGTATTTCAAAGAATAACAATGCTGTACTTTCTTCTGATTTGTTACTGTACAATGAAAAATGTCTTTTATCTCACGCACAGTAAAACAAAAGGTAAAGGCATGCCTTTACTTCAACTAGCATGATACTATTCATAGTGATAAACGGTCTCAAAAGCATCTCAAAATTCTTTATTTTCATATTGTATGTATAGATTTTGTCTGCTTCCAAGAGCAAATTTAGAAAAAGCAGTATCTATAATAGTAATTTCCAATATTGAATACAGGAAAATTCTGCTGGGCATTCCAAAATAAATACCTTCACACTCATCTTCTCAGCTTCACGATGAAGGGGGAAATAATCACATTTTCTTTTTTACCCTCTGTATGCTAAGGATGACACATGATTACAGCTTTAATTACTTACAGCATGAAGTCTTTCTACAAGTTTCTGATCACCAAGACAATTTTTAGTGTCGAACCATGAGTCAAAATCCTGTGGTGAGAAACAGCACAATGGGTATGAACAGTTTTATCATCTGTAGTTTTAACAGACATATTGAATCCTTCACTCCAGCTGAGACTGACATAAATCTTGAAACAAATGACTTCTATGAGTGAAAGAAAAATCAGGCTGCAATTCTGTGCCAGCTCCTCAGCAGGTTATAACACTCAACTGAGTAACTTCACAGAAAAAAAAGTTACTCTGCTTAATTTACAATATTTTCCATGCTCATCACTGCAGTGTCCAAGTTCTTCCCCTTAGGGCTTGTGTAGTGATAGGGCACGAACATAAAGAAGAAATTGGAATCCTTAAGTAAATGAGATGGACAGCAGAGCAAAACCAATGGAAGTAAGCAACAGAAATACAAGGAATCATTAACAGTAGAAGAGGAGAAAAATTACTCAAATTCTAAATGAAAAAAAAGCTTGCACCTATTTGGATGCTTCAGATTATTCATTCTGCATTGCTTTCCCTTTTTTTTTTCCTATTTTGCATAATACTTGAACTACTTAAAATATTACATTTGCTATTACTGACCTGAGGCTTTACCTGCACTACAGAACACACCATTTTAACTAGAGGAAAAAAAATAGTCTACAGCTAGGTAAGCCACAAAGCTTCTGCTGAATCCAGGTCTCCCAATTCATACGTCTCTTACTAGGCTGGTCATTCTCTTCTGCAGATAGCCTGGGAATCAAAATAACAAGACTGGATTTCCAAACCTCAACTTACATCTGCAGAATTGAAGACATCAGGTAAAAGAAAATTGAGTAATGCCCACAGCTCATGGAGGTTATTCTGTAAAGGAGTTCCTGTTAGCAGTAATCGATTTGTTGTCTTGAACTCACGCACAATCTCTGACAGCTAGAAACACAACAAATAGTTATCATCATCATGTACATGGAAGTATAACGATTTTTCATCAGTTTCTGAAACTTGAAACAATGACAACTAAATTCAAAGACAGTGAGCTACCCATGCTATTCATGTTTACCACCCTCTATCTTACAGCTTATGGCTTTAAAAAACACCACACCTAATGCTTAATCTGCTAAAGTCAGATGGAATCTTGTGCCAAACTATCTTCAGAGTATCAAAGAATTCTGAGTTTACCTTAGACTTCTCATTCTTTATTCTGTGGGCTTCATCAATTACGAGGTACCTCCAGTTAAATTTTTTGAAGACAGATTTCTCTTTGATTACCATTTCATATGATGTAACACAAACATCCCATTCACCAGGCATCATAACATCACGGATAAAAGCAGCCTAAAGCAGAACAAGTGAATTAGCACACTATTTATAAATATGAACAATTTATATGCAATTCAGTGAGACCCATCTCTGCCAGCAGTACTGATGTGCAAAGGTACTACACAAAAGGATCATGTAAAGCATTGTTTCAGTAACTGAAAGTTCCTCTGACAAAAGCCTTCAATCTTTTGCACTTTAGGCACAGACAGATCATCAGCTAGTGAAGAAATCTTTCCTAACATCAGACCTAACCTTCTCCTGGAACAATTTCAGGCCTGGAGATCTGCAGGGGTTTGTTATGACCCAAGTGCAGAACATAGCACTTTGCCTTGTTGAATCTCATACAGCTGATGTTAGACCATTGATCCAGCCTGTCCAGATCCCCCTGTTGAGCCTCCCCACTCTCAAGCAGTAACAGGCAGCCATGCAATCCATAGGAGGGGCCAAAGAATTCATAGGAACATCCAGCTCCTTGATCCCCTTCAAGTTAGAAAACGACCCTGTATCTATTTTAAGGCCTTCACTATGGAAGATTAAAAGCCCTACAACAGCATCTTAGTTGCAAGGCAAGACAGAGACATAAAACAAGTAAAGAGTAGGAGAAGTCACTTAAAGTGAGGAAAGTACTAACAAAGTGAGGACTATAAAGGAAAATTAATAAACACTGTCACAATGTCAGCACAGAAGAGATCAAGAAGATGTATAGCAGGTGCAACAAAAAAATCAAAGAGGAAGACAACAGAAGAAGAGGTAAGTCAGACAGCTCTATTTCTATCCCAGTCAATTCACCTACTCACGTGCACTTTTAACTCAGTTACAAGCATAACATTTGGCATCTTCAACACCACTAAAGATTACTAAAAACCACTGTAACTAAGGGAGTAGCTTGGGGAGCATTCCACATAGCCAAATGCTCATTTCTGACCAATAACACACACCCCCCTTTGAGATGCAGGGCACTTACTCTGGCATCTTTATCTCCGATGAGGCAGACGGCGCGTAACGACGGAACCCAGCGTTTGAATTCATTCATCCAGTTGTGCAGGGTGGATTTTGGCACCAGGACCATGTGTGGCCCAGGGATGTTTCGGTAATGCTTCAGGTAGCCTAACAATGCTATTGTTTGCAGAGTCTTACCAAGACCCTGCATTGACAGAGAGGAGGGGGAAAGAAACCTGCTGAAATGAAATAGCAGATGGAAAGTTTCATACAATTTGCCTACTCTATAATTCTGCCACTTAAGTTGTTTCAAGCAAACTGCAGCACAAATGTTTGCAATGCAATTTTTCTGGGACAACAATACCAGTTGTGACAAATCTAGCTGTTGTATATGCAGTAGTAAACAACATTCTGCATTAAATACAATAAGCACTTTAATGTTGAATTTTGCTCAATAATTACCCCAAAAATTCCAAAAGATTACTGCTTACCATTTCATCTGCCAGAATGCCATTAACACCATTTTCATACAATGAGATCATCCAGTTCAAACCTCTAACCTGATAATCTCTTAGTGTTCCTCCTTTCACATCTGTAAATGTAAGATTCCTCTAAGTAGAAAAATACTAATTCTAAGTGGAAAATTTTAATTGCGATCTGTTCAGATTTTAATTACATCAAGGCAATCAGAAGAGTGTCAATACAATACTTACATGAAGGAGACTCCTCAAATCGAATACACACATTGGATGTTTTTCTGCTCTCTGACAACAGCTCTTCATCTTCCTCTTGTTCCGTGCGTCTGTGACGATAACTGAAGAAATAATCCAAGATTCATGTTTATATGAAATAATTTCAGAACACTGACTATAAAATCAAAAGAGACAAATTGTAACAGAAACAATCATTGATCTACAATATGCATCTTCTAGTACCCTGACCAAAACCATATCCTGTTAATAAGTTATTCCTTACGGTTCATTCCAGCTTTAATTAGGAAGGCTGGTATGAAGCTGCCTCCTCCAGAGCCATACTGTACTCTGACAACAAGTACCATGAGTTCTCTAAGGTACCTTTTAATGAGCAACACAGAAATACAAGACACACATCAGTGGTGGCCTGAGAATCAATTACTTGATAACTATATCATTCAGAAGAATCACATACTCAATTAGAAAACCACTCAAACACCACATGCAGGCTCTGCCTGAATTACTAATAGAGACTGGTGGAGTGAGGCAGCTGGTACTGAGGATCCAACATCCCCACCACGTGCACACTGTCCTGTTTTAACTTGGTAGCTCCACTCTGGTCCCACTGACACGTCCATTTGCAGCTGCCACACATCAGGTGCATTTCTGGAGCACATTGCTCCAAAAGCACCCCACAGTATGGAACAAATCATAGGCAGTGGCAAAAATCATGGAATTTACTTTAAAAGTGCATTCCTGATCCCAGGTCATCCTAACACTGAAGGATCAGCACTCATACACCATACCAGCTTTTAAAGAAATTATGATACAGCACCAAGAGGAAAAGTTCTGGATTGACTTAAAAGACAATCTCTATGCTACTAACTAAATAGGTATTTAAAACACATAATTTGTTTGAAAGTTTAATAACTTAGAAATACAAATAAAACATACTCCCCAGCTGAAATCAAACTCTGTTTTTCATCTTTCTTCATCCGTGGCCGTCCCAGCTTGACTTTCAAGGGAGATGTTGGTGATTTTTGTGCTGCAGGCTGAATAAAATGTGCAAAAAGTTCTGTCTGCTTCAGGAGGAATTCAAACCTTTTTGCTCGATCTGCTTTCTGGTTTCCAAAGTGGAGAGAGAATTAAAAAGAAAAATCAATAACTTTTCTTCAGAAAGAAGTATTTTTATTAAAAAACAGAATTCAAACACTTGTGAGAACAAATTATATGAGGAAGGACAACACCATCTGCCTCCTGTTAGCCAACTCAAAAGGGCTACAAGCACCACGAAGAAGCTCTTGAGCTGCTTCAGCTTACAGCTAAGCATGGGTTGCTTTAGAGCACTCAGGTGTAATATGTGGTAGCTTAAATGGTCCTTCATGAATTCCACAGCAATCTGGAAGATGTGGTAGGACTTGTTAACCTCATCCCAGCAACTCATCTCCATTCAAAACTCAAAGATTAGTAAAACAACATCAAACCAGTTTACTTGTATAGATTAAGTCTGCACAGTGCAACCAGCAATGGAGAAGGGATGCTTTAAAGGACCAGCTACAACAGAGAAAAAAACTAAGGTCCTGATCTAGGATGAAATCCTAACCTTCAAGTCAGTGGCAAAACCTCATCAGCTTCAAGGCTATCAGGATTTAATCAAAGACAAGAATGTGGTGGCTCTGCTTTTAGCAGTATGACTGAACTAACAGCTACACCACTTCAATGCTACTTTCACTGAAGTTTGCTGTCAGATTTCAAATTTCAGTCGTTTCAGTTTTGCCATATAAACACAGCAGATGCACTTCACTACACCAACACAGCAAAAGATGTGTCCTTCTTTGTACTTAAAAGGCAACACATCACCATTTTTGAGTAAAAGATAATAAAATGCAAATGCTGTCTGACAGAACAATCAGTTTCTCTATGCATTTTCTAAGCATCAGGTAAAACCGTACTACTTATAGACATAAGTTATGTGAAAATAGCTTTATCTTGATATAAACTACAAAAGTGGAATCTAGTTCTGTTCCATAACGTTTCTAAGAAATATACAAACAAAAAAAGCTTTTCTGCAGGTAACTCACATGCAAGTGAAAGTGCTGTAGCAGCACAACACAAACCAGAGCAATCACGAGCCCGATGTGCAATACACGCTCTTGCCACCTGAGGGCAACGCATTTCTTCTCATAGTGCACCACTCCCAGAGAATAAACGTCTTTACAAAGATCGCCCAGAAAAAAACTACTATTATTCTTCCCTCGCTCTGAACCACTTGTGTAAATAACTTGAATTGTAAATATCAAGTAAAACTTCAGGAAAAAAAAAAATCTAAAGGGGAGCAAAGCTGTGGATGTTTATGCCCATATAGGATAAGAACATATCCATTCAGAGACTTTTATTAAACTAAACATACCAAGACTGTTTTGGCAAGATAACCATAGCTGCTAAAGTTCTACACTGAATGCCACAATACATGTTTTTGCCTGCAAGATTATTGGCTGGGTGTAAGCAGCATGTCCTGATAAACAGTAAAGGTCTAGCTCACGACTGCATAGTTGATAAGAGGTAGATTTTTTGAGACCCTTTGCCTCTAAAAACAACTAAACTAAGACTCATTTAGGAGGATGTAAATTCAGCATGTAAAACTGTGAAACTAAAATTTACTCAAGCCATTCTCAAACTCATCTCTTATGATGCCCTCCTTGGTTTCTGTCTCTTTCTAACACAGAAGTTACTGTTACTCTCTCCCCTCTCCAGTGTAACAAGCTCCCTTCACCTGTGTCATGGACAGATCCTCTATCTGCATTGTCATGGGATATATATTATGGGGCATATCAACATGTAAAACATTTATGGTTTTATATGAGAAGCAGGCAGCTTCAGTATTTCTCTGATTTCAGGAGTAGCTTAAGGATGCCTCTGACATGATTCAAGAGGTCATCAAATAAAACTAGCAGAGACAGATTCAAAAATCAAAAGAGTAGAGCTCTAAATATAAAATGTAATTGAACAGAAACTCCTTACCAGAGGAGGGTATGGATAACTAAACCTACATGAGGGGAAAGATGCAAACAGAAATACATGTGGGGGAAAAAAAATAAAAAAAAAAAAGCCCACAAAAATCCACTGACAATGACTACATATCAAAACCACAGCCTCCAACTCCAGAAAGCATGCACACAAACCCACTTGGAGGAGTAAAGCAGTATTTAACAGAACTACCACTGCCTGCTTCCTCTGTTCTCATGTTCTTCATTGAATACCCACTGCCAGCCTCTTTGAGAAACACCACACTGGACTAGACATTTCAGTGAATCTTTATTTGCTTTTCTTATGTGACACATCCAGTCTGCAATAACTCCCTGTAACTGTGCTGATCTAGTTCAAGCCACAAACAAACATCATAAAAAGCTACAGCATGTTTTGCCATGAAAACACTCACCATCTTCTCTTCATATTCTGGGTCAACTTCTTTCTCGGGTCTAGCTGCCTTTGGAGGGAGTTTGAGCTGGAATGGGGGATCATTTTTCTGGAATTCAAATTTGAAACACTGAATAAATATCAGATTTACTAAAGCAAGAAGGTACCAAACTGAACAAACTTACACACTGCATGATAAGTGTGCTACTTTAAAAAAAATAGTATTTCAAAATTGTGACTGTATTAATCATACTAATTCACCCAAAAGAGTACCTGGTATCCATGACAAAACTAAAGAGATATGACCAGATAAATATAAGCTGAAGATTTGTCTCATCCTCCTGCTTATCTCTACAAACAGGATTAAAGTTGAAAGCAATGAAAATAAAGTGCTCAAAGAGGATGAACTTAAATCGTTCACAGAGATCTTGTTTAAATGAGCAAAGACTGCTACAGAAAACCTTACTTACTGTAAATTAATTAAATTTAAGAAACTACCAAAAATGGCTGACTTCTTTAGTTTAGGAGATTCATTTCTCTCTTCAACTGGGAAACTCAAAGCAATTC
>NW_008602082.1:96688-99587 GCF_000691845.1 Merops nubicus
TGGCTATGTTAAAAAAAGGTGGCAAAACCCATGACACTGGCAAAAACTTTTTTAAAAAGAATGGTTGGTAGATTTTTCTTAATTCAGCCTTGGAAGCATGGCTTTTTACACACTTCCTGCAAATAAAGAATTACATTTTTTTCATGTTTAAGTAATAAAAATGTTTTTGAAAAGCAGGAACATCTGAAAGGAAGAGCCAAAGTGCATGTCTGTATAAAATGTAACAGGGCAGAGGCTTAATCTGACAAGCACTTGAACTATCAGCCTACTGTAAATAAAATTAAATAATAATCTAAACTCTTCAGGATCAAGTAGTAAAACCAGACCAAGATGGGGCTAAATATGTAGAAGCCTGTCAAGCAACTTTACACTTAAATTTCGAACTGTTACTGACAAATATAAGCACCTGTTTTACTCTTTAAGCACAATCATGCCAACAGGATGGATGTTTTCTAAAGGCAGAGATTATCTTTTCAAGTTTTGGCCCAAGGGCATAATTCTCTGCAAAGCTCAGCAGCACTAAGAGTGTAATGAAGTTGTTTGACAAGCTAACCATTTTATAAACGCATGAGTTCAGCTTTGCAAAGCCAAATGATTATGTTGCAAATAGGCAGCACTAGAAATGTTCTGTTCACTTACAGCTTCAATCAAGTAATTAGCTCATCTCAGAAAGCAATGCTAGGAAAGGACTGTTACACAAACATGCCAAAAAGCAGGTCACATCTACTGCTACATTCTCATATTCTCCACATTACTCTATAACATACAGTCCAGTAGGAGACACTGCCAGCACTAATATCAGGCATAATCCTTGTTATTAAAGTGATAAAATATCCCTCCTTATGACAGTAGGCCATTCAGATGTCTCCCTCACTTCCCATAGAAACAGATGTCATAGGTATGTGCTACTGGAAAAAAAGCTATCTGTCCACCTCAGGGAAGTACAGAGTTACTCCTGGATAAAGCAGAACAGCTCAGTATTACAAAAGTTCCTTGTAACTGCAAGTTTTCCAAGTAAAATGTAATGCAGATTATCTTTTTGAGCCCAAATACATCTCTGGTGTTACTCGGATTTCTCAAGAAGAAGAAAACTTATAGTGGCATACAAACTGAATTTATTCACTACTAAGTATTTGTGAGTAACACACACAGTTAAAATAGAAAATGAACTGGCATGGGAAGCTACTGCAGGCACAGCACAGTAAAATCACACCCTACAGCCTACCTTCCAGTGGGAAACCCCACTGCAGTGTTTCTATCGACCACAGATGGCCCCAAAATATAGAACTAACGAAGAGAAGACTGTCAAAAGTTGATGAAAGAGAGAGACAACTTATGACATATGCACCCCAAAACCCTTTCTCTTCCTCATAACTTACAAGGGAAAAGAATATGCTGTAGTTTCACTAAAATAACATTCTTTGCTGGTGGAGCTACATGTGCAGAAAGGAGAAGCATCATATCCTAACTTGCTTCTGCACAGCATTCCAAGTTACAAAAATCTAGACCTTGTTAATTGTTAAATTTTTATATAAGTACAGATACTTCTCTGACTACCAACTGTACCTAATATGACACAGAAATACAAAAAATATTTCATCCAGTCTCCAAAAGCTCTACCCTAGAAACTTTACACAATGCATCTTCATCACTTGGCTGACTTAACAGGACAAACAGCAGAAGCCTCAGTGCAAACAGTTAACCAGAAAAAAAAGTACTTTCGTTTTTAACTCCGGGAGCCGGCTGGCAGCAATCTGCCTCTACCCTAGAAAAGGCTTCTACTAAAGATTAAACCCCAGATAAGAGAGCCCCCCAAAAACTAGTGCCATTTAAACACCTTACAAGAATCACAGCCATTCAAAAATAACAGACCCTGCTGCTTTAGTTGACTTTACCTTGTAACCTGTGCTACCAAGAACTTTAAACAGATGTGCTAAGAATAATCAGGACTCTTTGTGTTTAATTCACATATGAAAACGTGAGTTAAACACAAAATTCCACTCTCACAGTGGAAATATATTCCAAATAGCCTGTTTCAGTACCATTACTAAAAAGACTATAATGAAGTAAAAAACGTGAGAGGGGAACAGAGCACAACAAGTTTTATTATATACAACAGGTTGCATTATATACCATTATTAGGCAGATTGTATAACTAACTCTATAGCTATGTAACAGAACCGTGGCCCACAGTGAAATGAAATTCCACAGACTCAAACAGCAAAGGTGGTTTTTTTTTATTTTTCCCCTTTAAGAAACGCATCAACCAGTACATCACAGAAATATAAAGACAAAAATGTTCAAAACCATTCACTGCTTTCAAATGATTTCTCCAGGCACGCATTCTGTGTATATTTAGTACCAACTTTTATCAGCTGACATGCATAAAATGTTGCAGAGTAAGTTGTAACCAATTCAGAAACAACCCTTAAACTTTTTCCCTCTCAACTATCAGGTAATGTTACACTGTACTGTATCTCCTAACTGTTTGTATATAGTGTATATATAGTGTTATATACACACCATTTGTATGAGCAATAAAGAAACGAGTGTTCTTTTAGGAAAAAAAAAAAAAGGATTTTCACCAATTGAAATAAGATTTCTGATTGCATTAACATCAGTATTTCTGCAGTTCCCTCCGATATCATAAATATATGACACTGCCATCATTTTTACTAAGTTTTTGTAAGATTGATTCTTTTAGGTTAAATCTTGTTCGGTTTCCAAGGATACCCGAATACGTCACTTTTCACATTCCTTGTGCCTTAGCCCGTAGCCTTTTTTCCAAAAACCTGAAGGGAGGGGGAAGGAAACTAAAGGGAGGGATGAGGCTGGCAGCCAAACCTGCTCTTCAGGGGTTTTATCCTGCAGCACGGCCGAAGGGAGCTGAACCCTGGAG
>NW_008602083.1:0-2108 GCF_000691845.1 Merops nubicus
GTCACAGCCACACGTCCCACGGCAGCACGCCCCGTGACAGCACGTCCCTCAGCAGCATGTCCTGCGGCTACGTGTCCCACAGCAGCACGTGCCATGGCAACGTCCCTCAGCAGCACGTCCTTTGGCCACACATCCCATCTCCACGTCCCACAGCAGCTCAATTCTTCTTTGGCATCTTGAAGCAGCTGGCTGGCTGCACACTTTGTCCTGTGGTGATGCACAGTCCATCCTGTGGCCATGTGATGCACGCTCTGTCCTCTGGTGATGCACACTCCATCCTGTGGTGATGTGATGCACGCTCTGTCCTCTGGTGATGGCCTCGGTGTGAGGAGAGTGCAAAAGGAGGGTGTCAGTCTCTGAGACCTTGGAGGGCTTTTGGGCTGGGTGGGCCCCAGGATGGGCCACCACTGTCTGTCCACCTGCTGTGCCCACACAGGACACCTGGTCCATCCCACGCAGCTCTGTGGCACAGGTTCCTCTGTTCAGGCAGCCCAATGAGCAGCAGGCAGAAATGTGTCTCCTGATGTCAAACAGCTTCTGCTCTTACTGCAGCTCTAGTGCAAATAACAGACGTCAGGTCCTTCCTCCCGTACACTGAATCATTGGCTTAACTCCACATCACGCTTGTTTCTCTTGGAAATTGACTTCCAAAACTCATTTTGTTTATATTTTGGTGGGTTAGTTATTTTAGCTGCACACTAAGCTGCTACTTCAGCTCTAACTGTTGTCAGCACTATGACTTTGCTTCCTGCTCTGTGTATGTTTGCATGGACACTTCTCAGCATGTTCTTGCTACCCATGAGCAGCATGTCCCACAGCCTTTGGAGCCTCGAGAGCCAAACACGCTGACTGGCTGCTTACCAGTGGCATGGTTTGGATCCCTCCAGCTCCCCCAGTGCTGCAGTCCTTACGCAGTGCTCCCTGGCTCACCCAGCTGAGCTCTGGCCTGCTGCACCCTGTGCTCAGACAAAGGTGGTGTGGCAACTTTTGAAAGATGTTCTTTGGAAAGCTCAGTGCTGGAGTTGTGACAGAAGAAACAGGTGTCTATTAGCACTGTAGGGCAGTTTATTCTGCATCCCCCCTAAGCCATTTACAAGAGATTTAAGTTTCTGTGTCCCTTCCCTATGCTCCAGGCTGCTCATGCAGGAGGAGGATCACACTGAGGAGTGGAGCTTTCTGTCTGACCTGCTTTGGCCACGGCTGTTGGCTGAGTGGCGTTCCCAGGCGCCGTGCACCCTCCAGACCAGGTTGTCCTGGACACGGGGAAGGACATGCTGTGCCACTCAGGGCAATCCTGGAGCGGAGCTTAGCAACCAGTTGTGTCTCTCCAGTGCCACCCCATCCCTTTGTGCACTGCACAGGGGAAGAGCCCTGTGACTGTGCGTTGGCAGAAGCTCAGTGTGCTTCAGGACCAGAGCAGACCGTTTGTATCCATGGGTCCAGTCTGCACAGAACGAATACTGAGAGTGCAAGCTGTAATTTCTTTACACATGTAATTTCTTTACCATTTGAGTGTTTGGGGGTTTGGCCAGGCAAAATTCAAATTTGCACCAACAAATCAGGAGCTAATAAATATGAATTGTTTTATCTGCCTTGTGGTAACTTGTACGCAGAGTTCAGTGAGGAAACTTTGTTGGTTTTTTTTTTTCAGCCAGCTGTCAACCAACACCATCAGGTCCTTTTCTGATGGGCAGTTTCCAGCCACTCTTCCCCCCAGCATGGAGTGTTTCAGGGGGTTGTGACCCAGAGTGTCACATCAGCTGGGTGATTCAGCTGCTCCATGAGGCTGTGCAGCTGGTTCTGTTATTTCTGTGCCGGCTCCGTCCTGTGTCCTGTGCACCTTGCCTCACACACTCAGAGGTTGTGGGAGGCTCTCGCAGAAGAGAGAAAATTTTCCAGGGACTCCCTGGCTCTGGAAGTCTTTAAGTACACTCATTTAGTTTTGACAGTTACTGGCACAAGTGTGAGGCTCTGGGAGAGGTGCTGGCAGCAAAGGAATGCCCTGATGAAGTTGTAGGAGCCTCCTGTACTTGCATCACATCACCCTTCTGCCACCTTCCTCTGCCTAGCACTGAATACACCAGGAAGGGTTCCCAGCACAGCAGGAA
>NW_008602083.1:2139-4639 GCF_000691845.1 Merops nubicus
TGCCTGGGGAGGTGGGAAAGTTTTAGATTTAGGATATGCCTGTGCAGAAACTGCTCACTTTGTAGCGTATAAATGCTAATGATTAACTGAAACCCACTATGGATGCATGGGTTTTGTGTCCCTAATCTAAGCCTTACTCAGCTTTTGAAGTGGAAGGTGGGCATTCACAGATTTGTGAAAGGAATTAACATGACATGCTCTGCAGTACCTGGGTCCTGACCTGGAGGTCCTGGACCTCTGTAACTGTTCCTTCCTGGGACACCACACTCATGCAATTATTATTTCCCCAAGAAATACCAGATTTCTGGATGTCTGTGAATGTCCCCATGTCCTCTGTCCTCTCTGTGACAAAGCAAGTCTGTGCCACTACAGAGCGTGGCAGAACAGTGCTGCCCAGGTTCAGATACTGGCTGCTCCAGCTCCCTGCTGTAGAGCCAGCCAGGACCTGATTATGGCCATGTGAACAGTCAGCAGCTGCTGCTGTGACAGGGTGGCCTCTTCCAGGTGACCATTTCCCTTCAGCCAGCTGCAGGCTGGCCTAGAGGAGGACCGTGGAGGGTGCAAATGCCAGGTCTGCCCCTGCACCCCCAGACCCCACCTCCCGACTCATCTCGTGGCTGCCCACCACATGCTCTTACCAACACTTCCATTGCTGCTGCTCTGCACTGGCTGTTCTCTGGCTTCCTCTTCACTGGAAGATAATGTCCAAGGCATGTTGTAAGAGTTCATTCACATCAGTTCATACATGTCCTTGTTCTGGCTGCTGTATCTTATTTCCTTCCCATGGAGGCAGAATTAACTCCTCAATCCTTTGCCATAATAGCAACAGACAGCGAAGGTACAACAAATCACAGATATTTTCTATAAGGCTGCTACAGGAAATTCTCCTGTTGTATTCAGCCAAGTACTGGGCTCAAATCCATCACCAGGTCGTGGACATCAACCCTTTCAGACTCTATGAACTTTATGAAATGTGTAATGTGCTCATCATTAATAATTCCCAGTCATCCTCTTTTGTTCATTTGGTGCTGGCATTTTTTTATTATCTGCTGCATAACTGCTTGGGGGAATTCAGTGCTGCCCGAGAACATCTGTGCTTTTGATTATCACAAGGTATTGTGAAGTCAAGAGTTCTGCTGTGTGATTATGTGCCATGTGAAGAGTAATTTATTCTGTTGGCTTTAGACCAGCTGCCCAATTATTTCTTCTGGCACTTCCTAGTTTCTGTTGTAAGAAACACTTGTTAATTTTTTTGCTGTGCAGATGCACGGCACCATTTGTGACACTGCAGATCTTCATCATCTTTCCCAGATGGTAATTTCTTCTCTACCTTTTTAAGATCGGACAACTAGACAGCATATGGTGTTTGTGGTGTGGGTGTCTGGTGTATTGATACACTGATATTAATATTACCACGCAGCCCTTTCCCAAAGCGTTCACACCACATGAAGGGTTCAAGGCCAAGAGCCTAGTGAAGTTAAAAATGGATCTGACAGGTGTATTGATCCGGTATCATCGTGGTCATTGAGCACACAAATGATGGAAGTTACTGAAAGCCCACAGTGGCACCCTGGGCAAGGAGTTTATTTGTTATTGCTCATTCTACAAACAAGATGCAGATGAACAGAGGAATGTGGAAAGCACTGGACCTGGGGTGGAAAAGCTAACGCCGGTGAGGAAAGGGGCAAGGAGCACTGGGCACACCCTGCACCTCAGGTTGAATACTGCTCTGTAGTGACCAGCAGCTCTGCAGAAGGAGTGATCATGCACCTGTGGAAGAGATCACAGAGACTGCAACAGCCTGATCTGGCTCAGATGCCTCACATTCTGCCTGGTAGTGCTGGTACCTCTTCTGAGGCTTGGTGTCTAGCCAGGAGCCTTGGGCTTCAAGGAGGTAGAAAACTCACCTGAGAGATCTTCAGAGGGAGGTTATGGCAACACAGCTTATGGTGAAAGCCTAAATTAACCTTTGTTTAGCCTAGAAACTATGAAACTGCAGGGCATGTGCCACCAGCTCTCTGGACGCCTCACAGCTGCCAAGTACGTACAAGGCTGCTGCAGAGACTGGGATGGATTTCAGTGGCTCTCTGCTGAACACGCTCCAACAGCTCCACGTCCTTCTTGTGCTGGGGGCTCAGAGCTGGACACAGACTCCAGGGGAGGTCTCCCCAGGGCAGAGCAGAGGGGCAGGATCACCTCTCTCCATCTGCTGCCCACGCTGCTCTGGATGCAGCCCAGGATGGGATTGGCCTCTGGGCTGCTGCTGCACATTGGTGGCTCATGTCCAGTTTTTCATCCACCAACACTCCCAAGTCCCTTTCCACAGGACTGCTCGCCAGTATATCCTCTCCCAGCCTGTATTGGTAACGTTGGTTGCCCCTGCCCAGGTGCAGGACCCTGCACTTGGCCTTGTTGAACCTCATGAGGTTCCCCTGAGCCACCTCTCCAGCCTGTCCAGGTCCCTGTGGATGGCTCACATCCCTCTGGCATGTCAGCTTGC
>NW_008602083.1:4706-7011 GCF_000691845.1 Merops nubicus
CACCAGTCCCAGCACAGACCCCTGGGGGACACCACTGGTCCCTTGTGCCCAGCTTGACATTGAGCCATTGGCCACGACCCTCTGGGTGCGGCCGTCCAGCCAGTTTCTAATCCACTAAAGACATACAAGAAATCAGACTGTTGTATTATTAATATATTTTATGACATGAGACATACAGATGGATTCTTGTGGATCTGAAAGTTTCAAGACTGTGTTATTAGCCTGTCTGGACAGGAGGAGTGAGTTGGAGAGAAATACAAAACATTGCAGTGAATGGAAGACAGAAGAAAAAATTGTTTAGCCAGGACATTATCAGCATTGGTGCTAATGTTAGCATAGCAGTGACAATCATTTCCCATATAAGTCTTCTATATTCTCAGCAAGAATCATATCCTGAAGCTCGTTGAATATAATTTAGAAGTGGTGCCCAAGACATTCCCACGCTGCCTGGCATAACAATTTGCTAGGCACAGCTACAGGCTGAGCAGCAGGTGCTGCACAGGGCTATGCCCTTTGTGTCCCCGAGTCAGAAAGCTTGAGGAGGGGGGACAGAGAGGACTAGAATGCTCCTGTCCTCAGGTATCACCAGTACTCACTGCATCACCCCTCTGAGCAGCCTTCCTTGGCCTTTTGGTCCTGCATGGAGGACTGGAACCTGAGCAAGGGGGGCTGCAGTATCACAGCAGACTGCTCAGAACAGAACTGCAGGTAGCCACACTGCTTCCATGAGCTGTGCCTGCAGTCACTGGAGTTCTGGCACTGAGACAGTTAACAGAGAAGCTGGAGAACTGAGCTCCAGAGTCTGAGTCTGAAGACATGAGATGCCCCTCTAGGCTTGGGCTGGCCCCAACACCCAGCCTTCATTTGGCTCTGCATTTACCAGCTCAACTCTGTGAGGGGTGTTGCCCAAGCACATTTCTTCACTGCATGCACCCTCTGTAGAAAAACTAAATCTGTGTACACAGGTGTGGAAACAAATGATGCCATGTTTCCTTGGCTCTGTTCAGCCTGTATCTGGGGCTAAACTGGAACAGTTGTTCCATCATCTGATGACCCTCCCCAGCTGGGAAGGGAGATCAGGAAAAGGAGATCCATGGGTTGTAGTGAAAATGGATTTAATGAAGTAGCAAAACTAATGTTAATATACAAATATAAAGTATACAGAGACATATTCAGCCCTACAAATTCACAATAAACAGGAAAGCAACCCATGGGAGCAGGACGGTAAACAAGCCCCTCCAAGGATAGAAGTTGCTCCTGCTCCTTCTCATCCTCAGCAAACTTCCCCCTTTATACTGAGCACAGTTTATGGTCTGGGGTACACCTATAGCCTGCCTGGGGAAGCTGCCCTGCCTTTTGCCCCTCCCAGCTTAAGCTCCTGGCTGACCTGAAACTGCTGGTGGCCTGCAGTGCACGGCTGGCCCCGGATTCTACCCCAGAGAAACCAGGACACTCTTCCCTGCCAAACTCTCATGATGAGCCCCCAGGTTTCCTGCTACTGTTTGTGCCTTTCCTCCCAGCAGGAGAGGGGCCCAGGACAGTGCAGGGGCATTTTGCAGGTTTTGGTGACTCTGTACGGTCCTGCAGCTTTGCTGTGGAGAGGAAGGCTGCCAGCTGGGGCAGCATCAGCAGGGTTTGGGAAGGCTTCTGCCCATCCAGTCTCCCATGCTGTCCCTGCTCAGAGGTCAGCATGTTCCTTCCTTTGACATGTGGCTGTGCAGTACTTGCTGGTTGCCTTGGCTGCTTGTTCCTGTGCACCAGGAGTGACGTAGGCAGTGCCCTCATCCTGCTGGGACTGGGAGGCTTGGCCTCTAGCTGGAGACCCATGCAGATCAGCTAGGGCAGCTCGATGTGACAGCAGGACACAGGGAGAGAGCAGCAGCTTGATATTTAACTGTCTGGATTAATGATTACAGTGAAGGGCTGGCAAAGGTAGGATGAAGTGAGCTGCAGCAAGTGCTGGAGCCCGCCTGCCCAGCCCCTGTTGGACCTGGACCTGGCCGAACTGCAGCAGAACCTGGATCTGGGCCCTGCAGACTCTGCCTGAGCTGCTGTGCCCTTCTGGGGCCTGGACCATGCGAGGGATGAAGAAATGCAGGCATGTCATTGAGACACCGGATCCTGGCAGGTGGGAGGTGAGAACCCCTGCGTAGTGTGAACCAATGTTCTTCACCTGGGGAGGGATGGAGGGAGGTGGAACTAGAATGTGCAGTGCCAGGAGCTGGTGTCAGAAGCATCCTGGAGATCTTTGCTATTTGCTGAGCACAGCCCCATGCCAAACTGGCTTCGCCAGCCGCCCTTCCTC
>NW_008602083.1:7042-33209 GCF_000691845.1 Merops nubicus
CCACCCTCAAGCTCCTTTTTCACTTGATGCAGATGGGAACATGAGCTGCAGGAGGACAGCTCCTTCTGAGCAGTGGCAGGTGTTGCTAAGCTGTGTACTCCCTGCACCTCAGTGTCTGAGCAGTGCTTAGAACATAGATTCATGTGTTATAACCCCAGAAAGGTTATAATGTCTGGCAGTCGTGACTCTCAGCTGAGGTCATTACCTTGAGTTTGTGAGAACATATGAGCAGCCCTCCCAGCTCAGAGAAAAGGGCTATCCACATTTGCCATAAATACTGCCAGAGGCAAAAGATCCCTTCAGCCCAGCAGTTGTCCCAGTGGTGAATTGTAGTCACAGTTAAATGTGTTTCGTGTTTGGACTCAGCTTTAACAAGGGCAGTGGGCTTTGTAGACAGAGCCTTGCAAGGGACTGAGGGGTGGCAGTCCTAATGCTCAGGAAAGCCAACTCCCACTGTTATCAGGAATGTCAGTGGCATCCCTCGTGCCCCAGAGCAGCCTCAGAGGGTGTCTGCCTGGGTGTCAGCAAGCTGGAAGTGAGGAGGGACAGCTCCAACACCACAGGTCCCACTCTGAGTCGAGTCACAGCACTAAGGAAGTCAGACTGAGTGCTTGGTTTTTTTGTTGCTTTCTAAATTCAAGGTATGAAGTTCCCTCAGATCAATGTGACTCACTTTACCTCATCTGCAAGAGCAGAGGTTTAGAAAATGTCAATCTTGCTCCAGTCGCATGAGAGATTATACAACAATATGAAGGAAATGTGAACACAGGTCAAGAGAAGCCAACACAGGCTTTTTAAGGAGTGGTTGTGCCAGGCCAATATTCTATCTCTTTTTCATAAGATAAAATAAATTTTTTCCCACTGAATTAAATTAATTCAATCTCATCCATCTGGACTTCAGTCACGTTTTCCTAAATAGTGTGCTGGAGGTGACAGGATGTAGGACAGGAATAGTTACCAGGGTTAAGAACTAGTACAGGGGGTCTCTGGCAGCCTGTATTGCTGGAAATGGCTCTTGGTCTGTGTAGGGCCATGAGAAGAGCTTTGTCTCAGGTGAGTATATTCACTGTGAGCAGAAAGCTCAAAGACTTTCTGCTCACAGACAAAACTGGCAGGGGGAACACTGGATGAGAACTGCCTAACTGGTGGTGCCACACCTTGAGTATTGGGTTCAGTTTGGGGCACCTCACTCCAAGAAGGACATTGAGGTGCTGGAGCATGTCCAGAAAAGGGCAACGAAGCTGGGGAATGAGGTCTGGTGAGGAGCAGCTGAGGGAGCTGGGGGTGCTGAGCCTGGAGCAAAGGAGGCTCAGGGGAGACCTTCTGGCTCTGCACAGCTCCTGACAGGAGCCAGGTCGGGGTTGGGCTCTGCTTCCAGGGAACAAGTGACAGGACAAGAGGGAACAGACTCAAGTTCCACCAAGGGAAGCTGAGGCTGGATATTAGGTAAAATGTCTTTACCACAAGGCTTGTCAAGGTCTGGCCCAAGCTGCCAGAGAAGTGGCTGAAACACCATCCTTGGATGTGTTTAAAAGCTGTGTAGATGTGCTGAGGGACATGGTTTATCAGCGGACTTGGCAGAGTTGTGTTAATGGTTGGACTTGAAGATCTTACAGGTCTTTTCTGGCCAAAATGATTCTATGATTAGGTATGCAAAGACACCTCAACAGAATCTAAGCCTTGGAAGGTGACCAGGCAGTGAACATTGGTACAAAGGGCTGCCCTGCTGAGCATGTGGGGTGGTGAGGCATGGCCTCCCATGGCTGCCAGTGGGCTGTCTCCAGGCAGCAGTCCTGCTGAGGCTCCTGGCATTTGCCAGTGACATTTAGCCCCTCTCTGGAAAGTTTGTTGGTGTCTGAGCAGGGTAGTTCAGGCCCAGGGCTGGATGAGGGGTGCCCATTGGCATGCCACAGCCCCACACTCACCTGCCCTGTGGTCCCCTTGCAGCTGGCAGGCTACGAGGCTGCCTTGCCCATCAGCGAGAAGTCCAACCCCATCACTCGGGAGCTGGACAGGGCCGACCCTCTGCAGATAGTCCAGCTGCTGAAGGAGTGCCATGCCGAGATCTTCCAAGAGGAGGAGGAAGCCTTCTTCAACTACAAGGTACCTCGGGGCCCAGCCTCATGCCTCCTGCTGCCTTGCAGCCGTCTGTCCTCACTGTTCAGACTGGGTGCCCAGCAGGAGCCATCCTGTTTCACCTCTTGGGCAGCATCCCCCCTGGTGCAGGCTGTGAGGGAAGCCTGGTCCCAGCTCAGGTCCCAGCCTTGTCATGGCTGCTGTGAGAAGAGCCCAGCCCTGCTGCAGGGTGGGGAAAGGGTCCCCCCAGCCCTGTGCACCCTTCTTCTTGGGCAGGGTGGGCTGGGTGCTCTGGCAGAGCCCAGGGTGCCCACATGCTCCAGCCCAGCTCTTCCTCCCCAGAGGATGTACAGCCAGTCGGTGTTGAAGACCATGACCATCATCATCAGCAAAGTGCAGGAGGTGCTGAAGGTGAGGAGCTGCCATGTGGTGCAGAGGTGCCAGCATGGCAAAGCCAGCGTGGTGCAGGGCTGCCAGTGTGGTGATGCCAGCATGGTGCAGGGCTGTTGGCCTGGCACAAGAGCGTCTGCTGTGTGGGCCCTCTCTGGGACCCCACCAAGGCTGGGAAGGCAACCACAGCCCTCTTGCAAGGGCTGCCTTCTGCCTGGTGGCCGGGACATGCAGCACACCTGCCCTGGGCTCTGAACTCACTCTGCCCATTCCACAGGACCCAGAAGATGGTCTCATTGTCCTGAGTGGCAGTGGTACATCAGGCAGGCTGGCCTTCCTCATTGCTGTGAGTAGCTCCTCTCTCACCATTCTTCTCTGCTATGTGCTGGGACTGGGATGGATCCCAGCCTCTGTGTGTGCCCCTGCCCCATCCTCTGAGTCCACCCTTTCCTCAGGGACCCTGCTCCAGCAGTGCCCAGCACACCCTTCTCTACCTCAGGTCTCCTACAGGGGCTGTGGAGCCAAATGTGGCACAAGAAGTAAAGGGGTCAGGGACTCCTGGGAAGAGCCATAGGACATCCTGAGGGGCAATGTGTGCTTGCAAGTCACCCACCAGGAGGCCTGACAGGAGCCTGGGAGGGTGGGCTGGAGGCCAGGGTATGCTGCACTGCTCTAGCTGAGCACACTGAGTGAATCCCTTGGGTGATGCTTCCCATTTCTAAGTCCCCATTTCTGTTTATTATGGGCAAACTTGAAGCTCCCACAGGCAGTGCTGGTCAGGGAGCTCCCAAGGGAGCTGACAAGTTAGTTGATTGCTTTTTAATTTGTACCCTGTGCTTTTTAATGTAATGCTTCACTCTCTGCCATCAGATTTCCTTTAACAAGCTGCTGAGAGGCCTGGGTCAGTTGCCCCGTTACACACACATCATCGCTGGAGGGGACAGGTAAGGGGCAGTACCGTGCCCGTGGCAGCCCTGCCCTGTGCCCTGGGGCTCAGGCAGGCAGGACCACGTGCAGCTTCCCAGCCTGGACAGCAGCAGGACACCTGCCCTGAGGGATGGCCAGGTACAGGCAGTTCTCATACACTCCAGAGCCGAGCAACAGCCATTGCAGAGCAGGAGTCTGTGCAAGGGGCTCCAGGATCAGTCGGAAATTCCCGGCAGAGGGAAAGTTTCACATGGAATTTATCAGGAAACAGTATCAGTACCAGATATTTTCAGTAATTCAACAGTAAACATACCATCAGTATTGGCAGTAGGTGTGGGCAATGGCTCGTGCACAGGGTTAGTAACCCTCAGGCTGGGAACCCTCCTGCAGGACCCATTTGGGCAGAGTGGCTCTGACATGCTGGTTAGCTAACTGTGCCCAGCACTGCCTTCAGGCCCTGAGGCCAGTGGGCCAGAGCTGTCCATGTCACTGCTATTCAGCTCTCTAGAGCAGGGGTGTGTAACCAGACTGCTCACCAGGAATGGTGCCTAGGATGTGGTGATGTCAGAAGAGTGTCCAGGGGTAGTCTGAGAAAGCGTTAATCAGCCTGGGCTGTTCTAATAACGATTAAACAGCACAGATGCCCATGTTTCTGTGCCCAGGAATGGTCCATGGCCTTCTGCAGTTTATCAGTGTAGGCACAGATGATGTTTCTCAATACAGCCAAACACAGGCTGTACCTACAGACAGACCTGCACCCTCCAAAGCAGCAGCTGACAAGGATTCAGGAGCTGCAGGGACAAGCAGTGTAGACATGTGAACGGGGAGAGAGAGTGAGGGTTGTTCTTCTGTTTGTGGCTGTGGAAAACAGACTGCAGTTGTGGAGCCTGATCTGGAGCCTCACCTGAAAAGAACATGAGCCTTTGAGGAATACAGAGAAGACTCAGAATCGCTGTAGTTGGAGAGGACCTTTAAGATCATTGAGTCCAACCATTATCTAAATCTACAAGGCCAATTCTGCACCATGTCCCTATCTAGACAGCTTTTAAATACATCCAGGGATGGTGATTTAACCATTCCCTGGGAAGCCTGTTCCAGTCCTTGATAACCCTTTCGGTGTAGAAGCTTCTCCTAATGTCTAGCCAAAATCTCCCCTGGCCTAACTTAACAACATTTCCTCTTGTCCTGTCAGTTGTGGCATGTAAGAAGAGAGCCACACCCACCTCCCTACAACTGCCTTTCAGGACAGAGACAAAGATCTCAGGACTGTAAATATCTCAGAGATAGCAACAGAAAGAGTTCAAGCTGTTAGAAGAGAAACCTATAGGCTGTCATTTAATGCATACACAGATGTGGGAGAGTGCACCGAGTGTCAGCACCCCTTTGTTCTACAGAGAGAAGTTACATAAGGTTTAGGAGCAATGAATAAAATCATGAATGTTCTAGGAGGATGACACCAGGTGCCTTTGAAGTTAACTCAGCAGTGTAAGAGCTGGTTCTGCTTGCAGTGGACTTGGGAAACTTATGGGTGGATGTGTTGTGGGGGGTTTCCTTGTGACTGCCTGCTGCAACTGGAGTTCCCAGCAATGGAGTTCCCAGCAATGGTGGGACTGGACTAGGAACTGGACAGAACAGGGATAATGTAGCTGGAAATGTATTTCTTTGGCAAGCACTATAGAGATTTTTGTATGCCTGTGATTGGACTTTTGATTTGGCTTATTCCTTTCACTTTTACTGGATTCCTGGCTTGGCTTGCTCCTTCCTCTGTTGTATTATCTACTATGAGTGGATATATTGCTCTATTTGTTCCCTCTGCTGTTAACCATATCACATTCCTTCTGTACTTGCTGGAATTAGACAGAGAAGTCTGTGCCTGTTTTCTACCAATGGCCGTACCCTTTGTGCTGGACTATGTAACTGGCAAAAGTGCAGGACCCAGCCCTGGCCTTGTTCAGCCTCATCCAACTGACCTCAGCCCTTTGCTCCAGCCTGCCCAGACCCCTCTGCAGAGCCTCCGGCCCTCCAGCAGATCCACACTCCCACTTAATTGCGTGTCATCTGCACATTTACTGAGGGTGCATTTGATCCCCTCATCCAGGTCATTGATAAAGATGTTAAACAAGACTGGCCCCAAAAGTGAGCCCTGGGGGACACCACTTGTGACCAGTCACCAGCTGGATTTAACTTTGCAGTCCAACACCTGGTGTGGGGGTGACAGTCTACATTCCCCACCCAGGCCTGGTCAAAGGCACCTGCTGTCTTCTGCTGATTTTGGTCAAGTCCAGAGGCATCCTGTTAAACCAGAGTCCCACTTTTTGGTCCATGCAGCAGTTGTGGAAGTGTGGGTTGCCTGACCAGATGCTGTAATGATTAAGTCCAGTCTTGCCCTGAGGGAAGGGTCAAGGGGCTGAGGGTGTGGGCATCTGTGGTCTGGTTTGTGAGGAGGGAGTGTCTGCCTGCACCTCTGCTTTGTGTGAGGGAGATCCAGCTTTCCCCAGGGTAACTGCAGCATGGCTCTTTTCCCTCACAGATCCTTGGTGATGTCTCAGGAGGGGCTGGAGGACAGTGCTCTACTGGGGATTGAGGAGCTGAGGAAGGTGAGATCAGGGGATGGGGAAGAGGAAAGAGAGGTCTGGCTGACCCTTGAGACCCACGTGAGCCAGCCTGGAGGACCAACCAAGGACTTAGGGCATGAGGGAGATCTAGCAGCAGTGACAAAACACGAGTCAGCACAGCCTGGCTCCTGCTTACGTTGTGCCTCAGTTCAGCTCCCTCCTGTCCCAGTGCCCAGCAGCATGCAGTGCAAAGGCCCATCACCCACCTTTCCCAGCAAGGGTGGGGGTTCTCCTTCAACCAGTGCACTGAGAAGCCCCTTTTTTCCCATTTCTGGCTACCCCATCCCTTCTTCACCGGGGTGATTCAGAGCCCCTTTCCAATCTAATACAGGGAGGTATGTTTTTTCCCACCAGTGCAACACAATTTCCTCTTTTTTCTCCTGTCTCAGGTCTGTGATGGGAAGAAGAAAGTGGTTTTCATTGGCATCTCCTGTGGTTTATCCGTAAGTGCTTCAGTGGTGACTGCGGATTGACTGGGAGCAAAACAGGATCCCAATGCTGCTGTGTGAAAGGACAGCTGCAGGCAGGGTGGGGAGGATCAGTGGCCACCAGCCGTGGTGGAAGCTGCAGGTAGCTGCCTTGGCTGGGTGCTAACATCACGGGTACCTGGCCTGGGAGTTCACCACTCCTGCTTGTTACTGAATGATGGGTACTGGGATTCTTTGCCATAGATTACCAGCTGGTATGAGGCAGGCAGAGATTCCTGCAGCTCTTTAAAAGTGTCTCAGATGCTGCTCCCTCAATCTGCCCTTTTGTGTCTGTTATACAGTTTCAGTGGAGACAGCAGATCCCTTCTGCACAAATTTCAGTGCGATTAGTATTTTATCACAAAACTAAACAAAGTTTGCAATAAAATCAAATAAAAGTTTATTTAACCATTTTTATAATAAAATTCAGCAGTAATTAAGTTTAAGAATAAAACACCAGGTGTTATGCTCTACCGTGCAGCATCTTCCCAGGCTGGTGCAATAGCTGTTATACCAAAACAGAGTTTGTCAGCTCAGGGAGCTGTGTGTCCTGGTCTACCCCATCACAGTCTGGATATTTTTCTTTCCCACTCCTTTTCACTTTTCCACTTCTCTTTTCCCACTCCTCTCCAATACATGGTATTGGACCTCCTGCTTACGGCCACAGCACGTGCAGTGCCAGGGCCTTGCCTTAGAGCCTGGCACCCTTTCTTGCCAATGTTCTCCAAGGTTTCGCTGACATCCCCCCACCCCAGCAAAGTACCTGTCTTGTACTGAGCTTGTAGTGTTGGAGTTAAGCTAAGGCACCTCTCTGAGATAGCTTAGACTCCTTCTGAAAGCTGCCACAGGTTAGTGAATGGTGTTGGTGTCATGGCATTGGTTATGACATTGCTGATGCTTTCTGGTAAGTGTAAGAACTCTGCCACAGGCTTGACTTCTGACAAGAGCCAAAAGCACTTGTTCAGCCAGGCATGCCTCTGTGAGTAAGCTGTGCTCTTCTGTGCTTGTCACTGGTCAAGAGGGCTCTTGGCTTGCAAGAGCTTAGTCAAGCATTAGGA
This sequence comes from Merops nubicus, assembly GCF_000691845.1. Lineage (NCBI taxonomy): Eukaryota > Metazoa > Chordata > Aves > Coraciiformes > Meropidae > Merops > Merops nubicus. The sequence goes on from NW_008602083.1 coordinate 14,576, forward strand.
TTGACTTTTGGCTTCCTATGCATAGAGGTCTTTGTGACATTAAGAATTTCAGAGTGTCTCTGACATGCTCTGCATGTTGTGCAGCTGGGAGAGCAATTTACTGTCTTGCTTCATTCCAGGCTCCATTTGTGGCAGGGCAGCTGGATTTCTGCATGAATAATCTGGACATCTTCCTGCCAGTTCTTCTGGGATTCAATCCTGTCAGCATGGCCAGGTAATGCCTGCACAGATTCAAGGGACAGCAGAGGTGACAGGTCCCTGCCAGTTGCTGGCATTCCCACCCAACCCTGAGAGCTGAGGTCTGCTTGCACAAGGGTACAGATGAATGCCAAAGTGGTTGTCACCCCCTGGTCAGCCTGGAAGAGCAGAGCTTGGCTGGCAGATATGGGCAAGGTAACCCTGACATGGAGAGGGCAGGTTTGAGGACTTTTTGGGGAAAACGGATTGTTCTAGATCAACAGCTCCCGAAGGGTGCGTGGGCAAGAACAATCAAAAGCATCTGAGGGCAGGCCGGGACCACAGCACTGCCCTAACCCTGTGTATTACCAAAGCTGTGTGGGAGCAGAAAGGGAACAAGATTCTCTGTCTCTTGAGGGGATTAAATCCCTAGCTGATAAAAAGAGACTGGGACCCCCAGACTAGCCTCAGATGTTGGGACACAGCACCCAGCACAGAAAGCTCCACCATGGGGTGGGGAGCATTCAAGCAGTGGTGCAGATTTATGTCCCTCATGTGGTACAGCCCCACAGCACCATGAGATCCTTGGCAGGTGACACATCTTCTTTGCATCTCTCCTGCAGGAACGATAAGATCGAAGGCTGGCACTCTACTTTCCGGCAGGTTGCTGAACGAATGCAGAAGCTGCAGGAATCACACAAAGCCTTCATCCTCAACCCTGCTGTAGGGGTGGGTAGTGCTCCTCACCAACCCTGGGCTCCTCAAGGAAGGCACCTGACTGTTTCTTTGGGGTGGCCTCTCCATTTTACAAGGCTCTTTCTTATTTTCCACAGGGTATTGTGATGAGGGGGGGTCTTGGCATCATGGAAGACAAGGGGGAGGTGGGGTGGAATACAGCTGGGCTAGCAGGCATGCATCTCTTTGGTGCCAATGTTTGAGTGAATTATGAAGGCATTCACAACCCTCAGCCCCAGCAACATCTCTCCTTCCAGTCAGTCTGAGCTCTTACCTTGTTACAGATTGTGCTGCTTCTGTGCAATCATGTTAAAAGAAAGTGCAGAAGACAGGGGTTCAGTGTTCTGCCAGCTGTGGAAAAGCTCTACCCTCCCTGCTCCTGTCAGCATGGCTCCACGGCCTCCTCCCTGCTGACGCAATGAGTAGTGTCTGCAGCATCTGAAGTCCCTCAGAGTAGATGAGCCCAGGCAATAAACCACCATAGTAGTTTCCCTGCTCCACAGGACACATGAGCTACCAAGAGGAGCTGCCCAGACGGGCATGTTTGATGGCTAACACCCATGCACAATTCCTCTCTTTATCCCATTTCATCAGCCTGAAGGCATTTGTGGCTTTTCATGGATGAAAGGTGGAAGTGCCACCAAGATCCTGCTGGAGACCGTGCTGCTGGCAGCCCACAAGACAGTCTCCATGGGGAGTGGAATCTCTGAGAAGTGAGTGTTGGGTTGCTGAGCACTGGCAAGTCACCGGGCAGACGGCCTCCCCGTGACACGGGGCTCTTGTCACAGCTGGCACTGGAAGATCCCTCTGGCTGGCTGCTGCTGCTTGCTGTGCACAGCACCAGGGCTGGCCTCTTTCCAGAGGGGACACAGCACCTGGCCTTGTTTGACTGGGTGCATGGGCTTTTGTGTGTGCTGACTGCACCCTTCCTCAACCCAGGTGTCTCGTGGAAATCCTGAGAACGTATGAGAGAGCACACAACGTCACCTACGCTCAGAGCAGGAAGATTGCTGCTTTAGTGAAGCAAGCAGGCATGAGGTGAGGAGTCATAGAACCACAGAATCACAGAAAGGTTTGAGTCAGAAGGGACCTTAAAGATCATCTAGTTCCAGCCCTTCCCTGCCTTGTGCAGGGACACCTCCTGTCAGTCCTCTTCCACCCAGAGTAGCAGTGTTGGCTTTAGGGCTGGAAGAAAGGGTTGGGGGACTCTGTGCACACAACCCAGGCAAAAGCCAGTGCCTGCTCCTGCAAGTGTCTGGAGAAGAAAACCACACCTTTGGGCAGCACGGGAGGCAGGTTCCACCACAGCCTGGATCTGTGCAGTGCACCCCATTCTGACAGCAGTTCCTCTTCTATGCTTCCCATCCCCTGAGGATGTCGGTAGCTCCCACGTGTCCCATAGGCTGGGCTCCTCTGTCAGTATCTAACAAACCTGTGGTCACTCGTCACGGGATCTCCCTAATCCAGACCACTTTCCACCTGCCCACCCCTTGTTTGGCCCTGCAAAGCTTCCAGCAGTGCCAGTGAGTGACCACATTGTGCTATGCCTTCCCCAGTCTGCAGAAGAAGGCCTGTGTGTACCTGGTGGGCTGGCACACGCTAGGTCTCATTGCCATCATGGATGGTGTGGAGTGCATCCCAGCCTTTGGGGCAGGTAAGAAACTATGCTGTGTACAGAGATGGGGGGCTCCTTATAGGATGGGATGTCCTGAGACCTGACTGCAGGGCAAGGGTTGGACAGCAAGGGCAGGGGACTGCTGATAATTAGTTGAATTAATTAATTGTGATTCACTTGAGGAGGACCTTGAGATCACATCCCACCCAGTGAGACACTGTTATGGAATCCAGACCTACCCCTGTTCTCTCTCCTAGTGTTCTTGCTACAGGGTCCTGCACCTTTGCTGCTCACTTCCCCTTTGGCTTGCTTGCCTGTTTTGCTGTAATTTTCTCTGCAGAACATAAGGATGTGCAAGGCTTCCTGATTGGGGACTGCAGTGACATCTTTAACAAGGAGATGGACTTAACAGCACAGGTGAGAACTGGCTTTGCACGAGCAACAGGAGATGGAGGCTGATGGAAACAGTAGGATTGTGACTTGCTGGCTGGTGGCCCTTTAAGTGTCCTGACAATGTCTGTGTCAGACAGTGGTGTGGGATGGCTGCACTGTCAGTCAGTGGCTTCCCAGGGAGAACAAAAAGAGTTCCCACACTGTGAGACCTGTCTGGTTACCTGTAGCCTGAGTCCTCCCAGGTACCAGACAGACATGGGCACCATGAAGCAAGTCTGGGGCCACCAAGCTGGCCAAGGGCCAAAGTGGACGATGCGTAAGGAAGGACAAGAAACCACATTTGTGTAGCTGTGAGAAGGGGGAGAAAAGGGCCCTCTGTCATTCACAACTAGCTAACAGGGGAGCAAAGCAGGCAGAGCCTTGTGGGGCACAGGAATGGGACTAGAGGCAAAAGTACAAGCTGGGAAGCAGGAAATTACTGTGAGATACAAGCAAAACTGTTTCCTCCATGAGCATGGTCAGGCGCAGGGTCAGGGTTGGAGAGGCTCTTTCCTTGGTGAGAACGGACATGGACAGGACATGTCTTTGTGCCCTGGAGCTGTTGGCCCTTCTCTGAGCAGGAGTGAGCAGACTGCAAGGCTTGTCCAGACGCAGGGGGAAGAGGTGAGGTGGCACTGGAGCACTCAGTGCTGTAGGGTGGGTTGCTGTCTGTTGCTGGAGGCAGGAGGGAGACATGCAGAGCTGGATGCTGTGCTTCAGGTTACTGCTGTCCTGCTCCACTGCCTTGCCCCAGGTGTCTTCAAGCTGATGAGAAGGAGCTTCACAGCAGCAAGTGAGGGGGGTTCGGTCATGGGAGTGCTGTTGTCCGAGGAGCGGTCGTACGTGTGGGGACAACTGGGCCTGCTGTGAAGTGGGCTGCAAGAAGCACTGATGCCTTGGTAAGGAGTAACTGCTCTTCCCTGCAGGGCCCACAGTTTGCTTTCTCTCAGGAGGACTTTGTGAAGATCATTCTTCCCTCCCTGACAGAGCTTGACACTGTCCTCTTCCTCTTCACACTGGACGGTGAGGTGTGGTGGGGCCCAAAGGAGCTGCTGGCAGCACCAGGGGTGCTGTGAGGAAGGGGGTGGCTGTTGGGTCTGCTGGGAACTTTTGGGCTTAGGAGACTGGGTCACTGAGCAAGCAGAGAGCGGGATGAGGAGTAGAGGGTGGCACCTGTGGGGAGTTTCGTGCTGGGCGAGTGTGGGACGGTGGGGTGAATCAACGGTGCATGTGTGCAGAGGGGAGCCCACGTGTGTGTGGGAAAGGATCGTGAGCAGGGGGTCGTGGGGCAGGGAGAGGGGCGCATGCACCGGCAGGGGACACGTGCACGCAAAAGCAAAAGGGTTTTGGGTACACAAGGACCATGCACGTCAGGTGTGAGTACGTGAGCGAAGGGTACGTGCGTGTGGGAGGGCACCTGAGGAGCCACGTGCGTGTGGGACACAAGGGCTGGGGCCTGAGGCCATGGGCATGCGTGTGAGGGGTCACGGGTGTGCACGGGCCACGCGTGGGCACGTGTAGGGGCCACGTGTGGGATGGGGGTGCATTTGTCAAAGCTTCCTTTCCGCGTGTGCAGGTATGTGAGGGGGCACCTGTCTGTGTGTCTGGACTGTGGCTGGGTGTACGCACAGTGTAAAGAGGTTTCGTGTGTTGGGAGGACAGGAGTGTGGAGCCGTGTTAGTGCTGCGTGCACAGACCGTGTGTGCATGGGAGAGAACCAAGAGCGTGTGTGTGAGGGTCTGGTGAGTATACCCACACGGACCATGTGCATGTGTGTGTGCTGGGGGCACAGACACCAGTGTGAAGATTATGTGCATGGAGATGTGTGTGTCTGTGCGTGTGTCTGTGCGTGTGCATGCGTGTGCATGTGCGTGTGTGTGCGTGCACAAGGTCACACACACACGTGGGGCTGTGTAGACATGCCATTTGCTTTCACTGGGCTCCTGGACATGGGCTTTTCCTTCACTTCTCTGCTGGCTCCTGGAAGCTAACCCTGAGCTTTCTGTCCACATCTCTCGCCTTCTTGCCTCAAGATGACCTTGCTGAGGTAGAGGAGCTGGTGGTTCAGGTGAAGGAGAAGACAGCCAACATCCAGGCACTGTCTCATGCCACAGTTGGGCAATACCTGCCGGTAAGAGGAAAAGAGACTATGTCCTGTGGTGGCTGTGAAAGATGGCACCACAGGGCATGCTCATGCCACTGCAATCATGTGTCTAAAGCATACGCTGGGACGGGGACTGCAGAGGATCCCAGAATCTCAGGGAAGCTCTTGAGATCACCTAGTGCAGCTCCCCTGCTCAGGCAGGACCAGCTAGAGCAGGTTGCTCAGTACTCCTTTAGACTTACAGAATAGAATCATAGAATCATGAAAGTTGGAAAAGATCTCCAAGATCATCAAGTCCAACCATTAAGCACTTGAAATGAGAGGCTGAGACATACTGACCCCAGGCACCATGTCCTGAGGGCTGCTCTGCCCACTCCTATTTGGGGTCTCAGGGGATAAAAGTGGCTGAATGATGGTGTGCCCCCTCCCCTTGATACTGGTACGTCACTGTGATTGCGGATGTGGTGGGACACGATGCCCCACTCCCATCTTCCCACTGAGTTCCTCTGCCCTTACATGTCTACCCCACTCCCTGCCACTGTCAGCATCACGGAGCCCCATTGCTCCCACAGCCCCCCTTGCTTGAGTTCTGGGCTCATGGATGTGTCAGAGGGGTAGAGGAAATACAGGAAAATGAGCTGGGTCATCCTTGCTGTACAAGCAACTTTTTCCCCCTTTTTTCCCACTAGGCTTCCCTCAAGAAGCTGTTCCCTGCCATCATCAGCATCATGTGGCCCATACTGTTCCTGGAGTATGAGGGGAACTTTATCCAGGTACCACGCTCAGGCTGCTTGCTTCTGAGACAGACCACATTCATGTGGAAGCTTAGATGATTGCCATCAGGCCAAGTCTGTGGGGAGCTCCCTGTTGTGCCACAGGGCCAACACAACCCTCCTGCTCGAGCAGGGCACGTGTGCTCCCTGAGAGCCAGTGCAGGCCACAGAAATGTCATGGTAGCTGCTCGTGGTGTCTCAGGCCTGTGCTGGGCACGTGAGCCTCCTGCACAGAGCCCCACAGCACAGAGGCTTGCTTCTCAGCCTGGACATCTACCTCTTGGTGACAGCTTCCCCTGGTTTCCAGTAGGTAAGGATTAGGCTGGGATTTGGGCAATGCTGCTGTGGCACCTTGGCCGACTTGTCCTGTTGCTGCTCAGGTACAGCTCCTGTACTCTGCTCTGCCTCATGACCCTGGGCTCTCTTCACAGAGAGTACCGAGTGCTGAGGGGGTTGCAGATCTTGTTGGCAGCCTCCTTGTACCCCTAGACCATTCTTCTTTGTTTTGCACAGAAATTCCAGCGGGAACTTAGTACCAAATGGATTCTCAACACAGTCAGCACTGGGGCCCATGTCTTGAAGGGCAAAATCCTCCGCAACTGCATGGTAGACCTGCGGATTGGCAACTCCCAGCTGTTCTGGAGGGCAGTGTCCATCCTGCAGGTACTGAGCTCCTGGGCAACAGTCTGGTGACAAGCAGAGGTTTCTGTATTGGAGCCCTGAAACCACGAAGCAGAGGGGGCTTTGGCTTGAGGTGAGAAGAGACAGAACATGTTGCAAGGAAAGGTTGAGGCCAGTCTGTTCCCTGGGCGGATGGAGCTCCAGGCAAGGCTATTTTCTGGATATTGCTGTTGCTCTTGGACAAACTAGCATCCTGTAAAGAAAGGACGGGCAGCAACCCTCTCTCCTTTCCTGGTGGTTTCTGTTTCTAGTGTCATGGTGAAGAACCTGGCTCTGAACCCAATGGAGGCGTAAGGGATGTCTAGCCAGCTCAGTCTCCTCTCTGGCCTCTGAAGCCCTCCTGAGCTGGAAGCCAAGAAGTCAGCAGGAGGGAGGTGGAAGGACTCTGAGCAAAGCCAGAAGCCTACCTTCAGAGTTAACTAGCTGGCTGTAATAGCTTCTGAAACAGGTTTCTGGTGGCCTCGAGACTTCTAGAACAGATTGGATGCAGCATCAGAGAGGCTGTGGGATCTCCATCCTGGGAGATACTCAAACCCAACTGCACAGCCCTGAGCAACCTACTTTAATGGGAATGGCTTTCGGCTGGGGGGGTTGGAGCAGCAACCTCCAGAAGGCTTCCCCCCCCCAAGTTCTTCTATGACTCTGTGAGGCAAATGAGATACGACTATCTGATACTGCCATATCAAAGCAACAGGAACCATTATAGGGGCCCAGAGAACAAGTGTTGGCTGTGCCAGCACATGTCCTCTGCATTGTCTGTCTTGCTTAAACATATGCACAGACACGTACAGATGTTCGTGCAGCTCTAACCATTACTGGTTGTGGCTGTGCATGGGGTCATTTATTTTAGCTTGGTCTTCACGTCACACTGATGGGGGCCATCTGTCTCCTGGCTCTAACATGCAGTGTTCTCACAGCGATTCTCAGGGCACTCCCAGGCCAGGTGTCTGGACAGCCTCCTGCAGGCTATCTATGACTCCGAGGTGGTGTTAGACGACCTCCGCAACAAGGACATCTCTGCTCACATTCTGGCAGCAGCTGAAAAAAACAAGGTAATTGGGACCCTGTTCACCACTCACGTGCCCCACCTTTCGGCACAGGACCCCAGAAAGCCCAACCCTGCCCCAGCCCCTCTGGATGCCTGTGTGCAAGTGGTGGGAACTACCTCCTGAATGCCAGCCTAAGCAGGAGCCGCAGAGAAGCACTGGTGGAGCCCATTCCCCTGGCAGGCTGGGGAGGCAGTGCCAGTGGGCAGGGAGCTCTGGGCTCTTGGGCTGTTAGCACCATCTGAGAGGGGCTCCCCACAGCACGGCGTGATGCGGGGCTGTTGGTGTTGTCAGGGTGGTCCAGCAGATGCTCTGATGTTCTCTCTCCTATCCTTGCAGGTTGTTCCCACAGCTCTCTTGTGCTTGTTGAGGAACTGTTCAGTGCAGGAAGCCCGAATCCGCCTGGAGAGCTCACATTCCATCCGTGCTGCCATTGAGGCATCACTGAATGCCCCAGGGCACAAACGGGGAGCAGACAAATCCGATGCTACAGCCAGGATCACATAGTAAGCAAGGTCCTAACTCCAAGGGACTTGGAGAGGATTTTTGGGGTTTGGGCAGGTTCAGACATATCCTCTGTCTGGGCAGCCACACTGTCTTCCAGCTGAGGAGGCTTTCTGATGCCCTGAACAAGAGCAGCAGCTGGGGTGGTAAATTACCTTCACAGTAGTGGGAGGGAGCGGGGTCATGTTCTGGAGTCTCCTGCTTTGATCTAGGTTACTAGTTTCTCCTCAGGTGAGATGTTACAGTCTAGGGACCTGCTATGAGGGTTCAGACACTGACTGCCCGGACTGCTCTGGGACAATCCAATCTGCAGAATGTAGGGAAGACAGATGCATTGTTCATAACTGCTTGGGGAACAGGTTCAGAATCATAATGTCTTAGAGGAACACTTCTCCCTGGATATGTAGAAGCAGCATGGGACTGGAAAGGGCTGGCAGAGTCACTGAATCCAGTCTCTGCTGTATCACCCCTTTCATTACCTCGTTAAGATTCTTCACTGAAGTAATTTCATTTCTCATTCCCTCTTTTACCACTGGAGACATTCACGCCTCACTCCTTTGAAGATTGCTTCCCCCTCACTTGTGTTAGCCTAAGCATGCTCATGGCCAGTGAACACCGACCCCAGCACTGACCCCATGAATGCAGACATGGAAACATGGCTGCTCAAAGTCCCAGCCAATTTGACCTTGAACACTTCCAGTGGTGGGGCATTCACAGCTTCTCTGGGCAACCTATTCCAGTGTCTCACCACTCTCATCATAAAAAAATTTCCTCCTCTTGTCCAATACAAATATACCCTCATTCAGTTTAAAACCATAGTCACTTGTCCTGTCACTACAGACCTTGGTGAAAAGTCTCTCTCCATTTTTCTTCTAAGCCCTTTTATATACTGAAAGATTGCATAAGGTCTTAGTCCCTGGCCACTTATTTCCTAGATCATGGGGGCAAATTTTGGACACCCCAGTGTTAATGGATGCCTACGGGATTCCCCCAGTGGCCTCACTCCCCTGAAAATGCCAAATGTCTCCTCCAAATGCTTCCTCTAACTTCCAACAAGACAACCATCCTGCTTAATGCATAGCAGCCTCACTTTTTAAAGAAGTCTGGATGAGGGACCTTGCCAAAATATTCTGGAAATTCAAATAGCAGATACAGCAAGAAATACTCAAAGATATGTCAAATAGTCTTCTTTTGAGGTTTACCTGTTTTCAAAATACTTAAAACAGATGCATGAAGTCTGCCTCCCTTTCACAGCTGTCTTGGTACCTGCCTCACCCCACATCCTTTCTTTGCACATTACTCCTCCTCTGTACTATGACCTTTGCTGCCACACGGGATGGTCTCTGGTTTCCTCAAGGTGATGCAGCTGCCCACAAAACCAGCACCACATTTACCATCTGTCCTTGTCCAGGCAGCAGGGAGCACCGAGTGCCCCTGTGTGGTACCCAGGCCAGCTGGCAAGGCTGGGGCTGCCCCAGAAAGGGTGGGGCCACCCAAGGGCAGGTTAAGTCCAGGCCTTGCTGCCCATTGCAGCACATTCAGGGACCAGCATGTGGTGCAGCATGCAGAGGGCCAAGAGCTCTGCCCACTCATGAGGAGCAGGAGCTAGGGAGAAAGCTGAGAGCACTGGCTGTGATTTCCCTAACCTCTTTAATTTGGTTCTGTCCCACCTCATGATCACTAGGATTGTTTCGCTGTGTGTGGTTAGCCTGTGTCTAAATAAATGCTTTATTTGAACACCTAACTGGATTTTGTTACCTGCTGCTGAGGTGCAACTGCAGTCTTTAAAAGCCTCTGATTTAGAAGACCTTTGAGCATCATTTAGATTAATTTTTGGACTTGATATGACATGCATAAAAATGGACATGGCACTAATTAACATCTCAGTGGACCTGTCCAATGTTCCCTACCCCCAATCTCACTGTTAATCCTGCTGTATTTTAATTTTGAAGCTGACCTATTTAATTTTGAAGCCAGCTGGTCCTTTATAGTCAAGCAACACTTTGAGAAACAGTGTCACACTTTGCGTTGGTTTCATTACTGGCACCACAGTCAAGCAGTGTCCCAGGTGATGTCAACCCCCCCAGCCACACACTCACCATACAGGACTCTGGACAAGCACTGATGACCACACTGGCCTAAGAGCTGATCCCAGCACTGGCTCTGTTCACACACGCTGCAGCTCTGCAGTTAAACACCCACTACAGATGGCACTACTGCAAGGGAAGTGCAGCAGGGAAGAGCTTGCCTCGCAAGGGTGTGGCATCCTCACCGACGGAGCTCTTAGGGCACATGTACTCCACACCAAAGTAACTCTGCAGCTAAGTGTGTGATGTAGGCTGCAATGGTTCCACACCCATGCCACATGCAGCAGTCAGGCTGTGTCATGCAGGCAGGACTGACAAACTGCTGACGTCGCCTCTGCATGAGGTACATCCCATTTCACAGTTCCTGCAAAGCTTGACAGAACAGCTCCACTGGTTTGGACATTCTAGCATCACTAAAGCAGCTCAAACATGTCTAAATGTGATATACACACACAATGCTGATCAGTATCTAAAGGGGCAAGAGGCTGGGGCCAGACACTTGTCAGTGGTGCCCAGCGACAGGCCAAGGGGCAACGGGCACCAGCTGGAACCCAGGAGGTGCCACCTGAGCAGGAGGAAAAAACTATTGGTGTGAGTGTGACTGAGCCTGGAGCAGGCTGCCCAGAGAGGTTGAGGAGTCTCCCTCTCTGAAGAGATTCCAAACCTGCCTGCATGCCTTCGTGGGCACCTTGTTCTGGCTGACCCTGCTGGAGTAGGGTGGCTGGACAAGATGATCTCCAAAAGTCCCTTCTGACCTTCACCGTGCTGGGATTCTGGGATTCTGTAAAGCTCTAGCATTGGATAAGTTGCAGGGAAGGATGGTAAATAACCTCCTGAAAAGTTATCTGAATTATTAGTGGCTTTTAACAGTTATTGGAACAATGGGGAAATAACTGAGAATTAAGAAAAGAAGAAAAGGACCCAACTTCCAGAAAAAAAAAAAAAAAACAAACCCAAACCAAAATACAGCTCCAGTGTTGTGCCAGTGTTTGCACCATGACAAGCTAGGTGGTCATTGCAAGCACAGCTCATCTGAAATCTCACAGGCAAATCAGCACACTTAACATTAAAGGAATCATAAGTAAAAGCAACCAACATAGTTTCACAGAGAACAGCTTTCTGTAAACATTATTTTTTAGTGAATTACAAATGTGGGTTGGTAAAAGTAGCTACTGACATGGTTAATTTCTGTAAGGCATTGTTCTCGGCCCATGTGCAACTATTTGCAGAGCACATTAAATGCTAGTTAGTAAATAACTGTAAAAAAGGATTTGTCTTAGAGAACCCAGTCTGCAGCTATTTGGCATCTTTATCAAGAGAGCTAATGGAATTATAAAACAATTGCAAAGAAAATCTGAAGATTAAAAAAACTGACGACTAATTAAAGCAATTAAAAGACTGATTATAGAACAAGGTTTTCTGGAAAAGTTGCTTAAAAAAATACAGTTATTAAGGCCTCTGCTAGTGTAATTCTGTGAAATTTATAATGATATTTTAGAAAGGACAGATGAGTTCATCATCTTAAACTTCATGGCCTTAAACCCTGTTAACATGAATTTCTAGAGAGAAAGCAAATGGACCCTCAGATGCATTTTCAGAATAACTGAAAAATGCACTGATGAGGGCGAATGGTGAACTCAATGTAAACAGTGTAATGAAGCAGTTGATGAGGAAAAGAAAAAGTTAGCCAAGAGCAGAGAAACATTATCCTTATATTTTACATGAAACAGACTATTACAGAATACCAATATTGGTTCCTGGTTTGTGTGTCTGGACTTAAAGGCCAAAATCACACCAATCAACGTACAAAATGTCAGCAAAGAACAGTGACAACAAAAATAAAAAGGAAAAAAAATGCTCTTTAGCACATACAGCAAAGTATGTGTGGGGTCAATCATGACCACGAACACGCAGGAAGAAGTATCTGGTGCCATAAAGCCATTTAAGCTACCAGAACTGAGCAGTAGGAGATGCAGAGGCTGAAATTTAAAAAGTTCAAATGAGAAGACACACCATTTTAGAGTAACTGAACCCTGGAATGAGCATCAAGTGACCAGTTGGGCTCTTCTATCATTCCCCTCCCCTCAGAACTGCATCTCTTTCTATATAGACACTCGCTCAAATAGAATGTAGAAGAGCAAGGCCAGGTTTGCCAGGGCCATGAGTGGTGTCCCTCAGGGGTCCATGCTGGCACCAACAGCACCTAACACCTTCACCAACGATGCAGATTGAGTGCGGGTATGTGGATGACACCAGCTTGTGTGGTGCAGTTGGTTTGCTTGAAGGACACCCAGAGAGCATCAGGCTGGAGGTTGGGCACACATAAACTTCATGAAGTTCAACAAAACCAAATGCAAGGTCCTGCAGCTGGGTCAGACCAGTCCCCAATATCAACACAGGCTGTGGGATGAATGGATCAAGAACAGCCCTGCAGAGGCCTTGGAGATACCAAAATATTGGACGTGACCCAGCACTGTGCCCACAGCCCAGAAAGCCAACCATATCCTGGGCTGTATGAAACACAGTGTGGACAGCAAGTTGACCCTACTCTCATGAGATTCCCCCTGTGTGTGATGTGTTCAGCTCTGGAGCCTCCAACACATGAAAGACACAGACCCGTTGGAGCAGGTCCAGAGAAAAACAGGAAAACAGAGGGCTGAACTTCTCTGCTGCGAAGGAAAATGGTGGCAGACTTTTTACCAAGACCTGTAGCGACAGGAAAATGCACAATGGTTTATGCTGAAAGAGGGCAGGTTTAGATCAGACATAAGGAGGAAATTCTTTTATGTGAGTGTGGTGAGACACTGGCACAGGATGAGTGAAATTTTGGATACTCCACCATTGGAAATGTCCAAGGCCAGGTTGGATGGGGCTCTGAGCAACCTGATCTAGTGGAAGGTGCCTCTGCCATGGCAGAGGAGCTGGACTAGATAATCTTTACAGGTCCCTTCCAACCCAAACCATTCCATGATTCTACAGGGTAGAATTTTGACTTGGATTTGCAGAATGTGAGGCCAGCCAAGCTCTTTAACAAGGGATTGAACGGTGGACTCATGGGTGCTTGAACAGTAAATCTTAGCATGGTGGGCTGGTTTAGTATTTTGTTTATAGCCCTGGAAACACATGCTGTTGTGAACTGCCCACTCAAAATACTTTCCCTGAGGCTCCATTTTCCCACACCCTCCAAGCAGTAGAGCATGGCTGCAGTCATAATGGGTGGCCTGCCTTAGTCTATCTACAGCAGGAGGCAGGTGCTGCAGTGCAGGTGACACTCCTCAGCAGCAGTGGACTGTGCTGGTGCAGCAGCCACTACCTCTCACCAGCTAGAGCCAAATCAGCAAACGATCTGCTGCAACACTGAAGTTCCACAAACAGACTGTTGGATGGTGATTTTTTTTCCACATGCCATTGTAAGAGACAACCAGAAGAGGAATATTGTCTCAACCTTGTCATCAGAGACTTGGACAATCAGGTACCCTGAAACTTAGGCTAATATCTTGACAAGAGTCTGCAGCGGCCTGCCTGAGAAGCAGTTGCTGATCCCTGGAATGCAGGGTGGTTCCTATGGACACACAGGTGCAGACCCTGGGATGGAGCATGGTGTGGTACGAGGTGTGCTGTGCTGGTCTCCAGTATCTAGGGGAGTCAGAGCTGTTGGGACAAACTGCAGAGCTGCTGTCCAGGAATACTGATCACTACTGCTGCCTCAGCAACAATGAGGAAATCATACACTTTGTGTGACCTTTGCTCATCATAATATCATTATAATATGAACACACACCTCCTGGCCAAAAGCTACCTGCCTCTAAGGCAGACCACGCCTCGGACACTCCTCCCTGAGCATGTGTGGTAGCTTTGCTTGAGAAAGGTGGAGATTGACAGGAAGGAGGTGGAGACTGGCAGGAGCCCATGGGACAGAGGAGGAGCAAAGTGCATCCTCTGGCATAAAAGATGGATCCTTAGCAACTGAAATTCAGCAGCTTTCCCCACCAAGGATCACGATGATCGTAAGGATCAGTGGGACGCCGCAAGGACCTGGGACCAGCGGGACGCCTTGGCCCCACGTTGGGAGCTATTACTCTCTTTCCCCTCTTTACTTTACCTTTCCTGTCACTCTTTTACCTATCACATGCTTCTTTACAGGCAAACAATAAAGTTTCACTGTCTGATTGAATTCAAACTCCCCTTTTTGGTTTTTCTTTTGCACCTTGAGATCACAGCAAACGAACCCTCACGTGTCGGCCGAGTTGAGCGGCCCCTGACAGCCATGTCAGGCAGGGAACTGTGTTCTTGTGACTCTGCAAAATCCCGGCGGTCAGAAAGTATCCATGCCTAGAAAGCAGGTCTGGTTAGTAACTCATAAATGACAGTAAATAGGACTCTACAGACTGAAATCCACTAAGAAAAACCTCCTTTAATTCATGGGTTTATTGTGTTGTCCATCTATTGGGCAGAAAGGTAGTAAACACATGGTCACAGTATAGCTGTGTAGAGCAGAGTACTGAGGAGGCACAGTGCAGACACCTGAACAGCCCCAGAGCATGCAGGACAAGCAAGTGGGAGGCTGGGCTGTGTGGTGGAGGTAGGGATGGTTCCAAGAACACTACACATGAACAGACAGGAAACCACGATCTTGCACTAGTGACATTTTATTTTGCCATCTTCTGGTTTTGCCCCTCTTACTGTGAACCTTAAACACCCTACACAAGTCCAGAGTTGCACCTCCAGCACAGCTCTCAGCCACAGTGACAGCTGGTTCCAAAGGGCAGCATGACCAGCCACACAGATCCCAACGGAGCACTGCAGGCTGTCTGACCACCACACTGGTGTCAATCCCCAAGAGACAGACTGTGCTCAGCTGGGGTCTGCTTTGCCTATCATACAGGAGAGGCAGTTCCTGAGAACCCCATGCCACACAGCACTTCCCACTGCCCGGGCCAACGTGACCATTCCTGCAGTACCACACAGGAACACACCTGCCTATCCACCGGGCGCTGCCACGGCTTCCCTCTGACCTTCAGCACCAGCAGCTTTGCTAGACGGTGAAAATTCACAGGAAGGCAACATGGAGCCAGCTGCCTATTTTCTTGACTGCAAAACTGCAAGGAAAAGGTCAAATTTTGCAACTTCCTGGTACAGTGGCTCTTTGGATAACATTCAAGAGACCCTGTTCTTTCAAAGACAGAGGACTGCCTGTGCTGCTGCTTCCTACCAGCTGCTGTGACATCTGCAGTGGTTATGGAGCACACACAGATATTCCCTACTATCCAGAGTTCATGACAACATGTGACTTAAAATAACAAACTCTCTTCTCTCAACCTTTTCCACACAGGGAAGCCACTGCTAATATACCTCAAAGAACTGCAAGGAAGCAGTATTGAAAAGAAACAGGTGACATAACACAACAAAGGTAAAAAAAAGGGCACTATGGGAGCACAGGTATGACAAAGAGCAACACTTTGGCAAGGCAGTTCAACTGGAACTGGGTTCCAGCACAGCAAGACCTCTATTGCAGAGGCGCACTGTCTTGCAATAAGTTTGTTTTCCAGATGAGACTGAAACAAGTGTCCTCAGAGGGCCCAGGAGGCCATCTTAGTTACTGGGGGTCTCTCAAAGGCCAGTGAAATCTCCAAAAGGCTGGAGAGTATTTAGTTCTCACTGGATTGGAAGGCTCTCTACATACATTCAATGCCCAGTGCTACAGAAAACAGATACCAGGGGAATACAGGGCTCCTGATGAGGTAATGATAATGTCCCATCACTTCCAAGCAGACCAGAGCTCACGTGCTGTCTGGTGCTGAGCCTCACTGTATGGAGTAGAGACATTACCTTGTGCAACAGACTGGAGCGTACACCGGGAAGAGATTCGCTTTTCCGTGGCAGCCTTGCTGACAACAGACAGGACAGGTACAGGGCAAGCTAAAACCTTTGTATTGTGCACAGCACTCCTTCATTTGTATGCATACTGTGCAAGAAAGGATTCCCCTCTTGATGAGACTGACACTCTGTGCTAGTCAGCCCCTAACAGGAAGAACTGCTAAAAACAGAACCCTGATCTCACCCATCAGAGGAAGATGACAAAACAGCTGCTGTGCTAGAAACCACTAAACAGGCAACTAATGTGACCCGGACTGAGACTGTAACCAGAGCAGGAACTACTCTGGCTACACTGCTAGTGCCACTGTCGAAGGGAACTACACCAGGAGAGGCGGCCTCTGTACTAGAGCTTTGGTTTGAGTCTCTCAGAGGCAACAGTTTCAAAAATCAAGGTCACAGAGTAGAATGGAGTCACAGAACCAAAGACATTCAGTTGCTTTTATTAGTGTTGTGGGTTATAAGCCTGACAGAAGTGGGGCTTGTGACTGGAAAGCTTTAGGATTACTCCTTCTCCTCCTCCACGGATTTACTTCCTGCCTCGCTTGCGGCTGGGTTTTGGAAATTCAGCTCTCTGTGCACCTTGGGGTTCCCCCTCCTCGCTACTCACGCTCTCGTTGTCCACCCGCTGTGGACGACCCCGCTTACTCCTCCTCATTTTTTCAACTCCAGCAGCAGGCAGCTTTTTGGCAGCCAGGGTCCCAGTTCTCTTCTTTTTGCCCCGGGTCAAAGGACGTTTCTTTCGTTGCTTTCTCTGCTCTTCTCTTTGGCGGATTTTCATTAGCTTCTCAAAGCTTTTGGTTGTAGTTGTGTTTACGTCAAACCAGTCCTGGAGGGTTAGAAGGCAACAGGTTGGTATTGATGGTGGAAATGCCATATAAAGCCTATCATATAAGCTACTTATAATCAAGCTGATTTGTGGGACAAGCACTTTCTGAAATGTGAGACCCTGAAAGGCAGCTGCTGAACAAAGCTCTGCTCTTCAGTGTTCCTCCTCAGGTGACACGCTGTCTCAGAGGACTCAGATTTGCTTCAGCAATTAGACTGGCTAAAGGCATGGGAAATGCTGAAGAGCTGAACAGAGCGGCAGCAGCTTAGGACAAGACATGTGACATGACACAACACCAGCTCCCCAGACCAATCCCTACGACCAGCTCCGTTTAAGCAAATCAAAAGGACACTTGATTCTAGGACCCTGTTCCCAACAGTGAGCAAGGAAAAAATAACACAGGGCAAGCACCCACCATTTCCTTGCCAAGACACCCTCCCCAAATCCAGCAACCTGGGGTTTGAGGAGTTCCTGCCTGCCTACCTTACCTCAGCGTGCACAGAGTTGATGTGATACTTGACTCCACTCTCTGAGATGAACTCCTTCTCACACAAGAGACACTTGTATTTACCAGCCACAAAGTCTCCCTGGCACCAAAACAAAAATATCCATCATCCATTGCTGCCTAGAAGGCTGATACACCTTGTATTTGAAACTTGCTCAGATATAACCCAGCAGCAAGAAGTAGAAACTCTTTATTTATACCAGACAATGCTTTAGCTACTGGAACACTGACATTATTGACCCGTTATGCCCATAAAGCACAGGACTGCTCTGTGAGATGTTACAAGGTCTCCAGCACTGTACCGGTAAAGAGTGCTCTTGTAGCTGTGAATCTGCAGGCAGGACTGCAGCTTCACTAAAGTGCAGGCCATTAAGATGCTTCCTCCTGGCCTCAAGCAGTGTTTGCAATGGCAACCCCAATAGCACATAGGGAAGCACTGCAACTGTGAGGATCTCACATTAGCGGATGGCAACAGCTTGCACAAGGAGATATCTGAGGGCCAGGGACAGTCAGACTATTGGTATAAAAGGTAGTGGGTACAGGAAGGCTACCAACCAAGGTACATGTGCCAAGGTGAGATTTCAGTCCTGAGACACTGCCGTATACAGATTCACAACCCTGAAACAGTAAAAAACAAGTGTGTCAGCAAAACTGGTGAGAAATCACTTCTTCCTGCACGAGAAAGTCTTATTCTCTGGAAGACAATTCCAAGAAGGACAAGAGAGGTGGGGGGAGATACAGAGTCCTAAAAAGCCAGAAAGCTGCTGGTAAAAAGACCGTTAAAAAAGACTTAAGTATTCACTAATTAAATATTGGCTGTTTCTCAGCACATTTAGAAATAACAAAGAGATCCTGTCATAGATTTGCCCTCTATCAAAAGCCTTAGTAAAATGATAGTCTGAATTTTGCCTCAAGTGCAGCAGAGACTAATTTCAAACAAAGCCCAGGGACCACAACATGACACTTCCATCCCTCCTGCCCTGCTCATGTACCTAGTGGCACAGAGCAGAACCACCACGTCCAGCATCGATGGTCTCAGTTCCAGGGCAACTTCACAGGCATACCCCATGTGGAGCTTTAGGCATCAGTCTCAAGAGACTAGGTCATGCTCAGCCGACAGCCCAGACGCTGGAACAGGAGGCAGTTGCAAGACATGCTGCTGGGTTCCTGGTTGGTGAAATAGGATAGCTGTTTTCTGGGGACAGCGCCACAGACAACATTACGTTGCAATTCTTACACGTGGAAATGATGCAAGCCTGAAAACAGGGGAAA
>NW_008602083.1:33240-43793 GCF_000691845.1 Merops nubicus
GGGCAGGGGGGGGACATCGTCTGGACACCAAACCCAGGTGGAAGCCCCACTGCCCCCTGGCTCTCCAGCAGTGTGCATCACTTTACTATGGTTTCCACCAAGGAGGCCACTTCTTTTCACTGGATCTGACTGGTGACTGCTGCCTAGGACTGTAAGAATCTAAGTGCACATGCACAGGCATCCCTAGACCAGGAGGACAGTGCCCTGAGTGAGTCCTCTGCAACTCATTTCCAGCTTTCAAAAGAAAACTTGAATGTTGTGCCAGATGAACACAGACAGCAGTGTTCACACACAGACGAATCCTCTACACTTGCATTCCCATTCTGCTCCTCCTTCCATAATTACGTTTAGGACACCTGCTAGACAGGCTAGGGCCTGTCATTTTTCCACTGTTCAAACCTCCACACGGACCAGCTCCCAGCTGGATGTGGAAGCTGTACCAGTCTGACACCAAAGCAGACAAACACATTCCCAAAGGAATCATCCCTAGGGTGACAGTCCAAATAGCATCTTGGTTGCACTAACCAACCATACTGAGATGGAGCAGAGACACTGCAGTTTCAAGGTTATGGAAAGTTGTTGGTTCATACAGACCTGAAATCTGTCACCCTTGAGGCTTCAGAAACACATAAGGATTACCTGATTTGGACAGTGAACTCTTCGGTACATCTTTATCTCTGTTTTCCATTTGCACAGCACATCTTGACTAAATGTTGGCAGTCCAGGACGAGTATATTTCAGCTGAGATAAAGAGATGGAATTGAAAGCTGGAAGCAATGTTGGCTACACATAGTGCAAGTATGTCCTTTCTCTCCCTGGCTGTAAGACAGAAGTGCTATTTCTTCTCCTACTCTAATAGCTGAACTCTCAGTAACCCATCTTTTCCTGTCTCACTGACTCTCTAAAAAAATCCTAACCAAACCTGGAAAACCCCCAAAACTTACCATAACTTTGACTACAAAGATTCCTCTAAATGTACTTACCCATCAAAATCATAAATCATCCCTTTTCCCTTGGGTCTTGTTTACAGCCTATCAGATGCTCCTGGTAACTGAAAAGCCTGAAAAACTCTGAAATATCACTGCATGGCAGCAAGATCTGCAGCCTATGCCTTGTGAGCTACACAGGGCCTGCAACTGCTTTTGTTAACTTGTGCCCACTGAAAATTACAGTAATAGGACCATAAACTCATAGGACTGGAAAGTCTTGTTTAACATCTTTATCAATGACCTGGATGAGGGGATCAAATGCACCCTCAGTAAATGTGCAGATGACATGAAATTAAGTGGGAGTGTGGATCTGCTGGAGGACAGGAGGCTCTGCAGAGGGGTCTGGGCAGGCTGGAGCAAAGGGCTGAGGTCAGTTGGATGAGGCTGAACAAGGCCAAGTGCCGGGTCCTGCACTTGGGCCACAACAACCCCAGGCAACGCTCCAGGCTTGGGGAGAAGTGGCTGGAAACTGCCTGGCAGAAAAAGACCTGGGCCCGTTGGTGGACAGCAGACTGAACGTGAGCCAGCAGTGTGCCCAGGTGGCCAAGAAGGCCAATGGCATCCTGGCCTGGATCAGCAATGGTGTGACCAGCAGGAGTAGGGAGGTGATTGTGCCCCTGGACTTGGCACTGGTGAGAGTGCACCTTGAGTCCTGTGTCCAGTTTTGGGCACCACAGGATAAGAAGGGCATGGAGGTGATGGAGCAGGTCCAGAGAAGGGCAGTGTGGCTGGTGAGAGGTCTGGAAATGCCTTAGGAAGCCTGTCTGAGGGAACTGGGGTTGCTTAGTCTAGAGAAGAGAAGGCTGAGAGTTGACCTTGTTGCTCTCTACAGCTACCTAAAGGAGGTTGTAGTGAGGCTGGTGTTGGTCTCTTCTCCCAAATTACTGATGATAGGACGGGAGGAAAAGGCCTCAAGTTGTGCCGGGGGAGGTTTCGATTGGATATTAGGAAGAATCTCTTTACTGAGAGAGTGGTCAGGCACTGAAACAGGCCCCCCAGGGAGGTGGTGGAGTTGTCATGCTTGGTGGTGTTCAAAAAAACGAGTAGATGTAACACTTGAGGCTCTGGTCTAGTGTTTAGGGAAATGCTGGGATGAAGGTTGGACTTGATGATTCTGGAGGTCCTTTCCAACCATAGTGATTCTATTATTATATCCTGCCTGGATAAAATACTTACAGCACAGCAACTGGTACTGTAGCAATGCTGCAATCTAAGACCAGAGAGAACAAAACCTCATCCCTCCCACAAGATACTTCTTCTCCAGTATTGCTTTCCCTGAGCCACTAAACACTGGCAACACTAGGCTGATGCCAGTGCAAGACTCATCTTCTGTGAAGAAAGACTCAAACCCTTATCAAGCATTTTCAAGGCCTTGTACCTTCCGGTCATCCGGAATCAAGTCCTGCAGAATTTTTCTCTTGGGCCACTCTTTGGCCAGCTCTTCTCCAGCCAGCTCATGGAGATAGTAGATTGCCACCTTTGCAGATCTCCTCTGAACTCTGCCTGCGTTGTTTGGCTCCCGTTTTATTTCCTTTAGGCTCTCTGTTCTCCTCTCCTCCTGGATGAAAGTGACCTGCAATGAAGGCCAAAGAAGGTGAGCCTCCTTCACTAGTTCCTCTTTCAGTTGCACTAAATACTGTGCCTAAGCACTCTGTCAAATCCCTTGCAAAAATGCTGCTGCAGCTGTGCTTCACTGTCATGACACAGGACAGAAGCACATCGTACAGTGAGACAGACCCCAAATCTACTCAGGGGGTCAGAACAGTAAGGCTCAAACAGAGAGCTTCATGCAGTCACTGGTCTTGAAAGGACATCACATAATTTGCTCTAGCACCTTATGGACAAGAAGCATAGTACTGCCTGTTCTGCTCCAGTGTTTTAAAAGCAAAGAAAAGCATCTCACAAGTTACACAGGCAGCATCATTCTTCCATGGAGCAGAAATCAGGCTGGGGAAAGTTTACTGCTGTTGTGGTGATTTACTATTAAAAACCTCATCGGAGTGAGAGAGCAACAACAGCTGCTGCTGGTAAGAAAGTATCAAGGACTGAATACTCCAGAGACATAAAAATGCAAGGATCTGCTATCCCTAATTATGCACCCAAGCAGCAGACAGAAGTGTGTGTGTGCCTCAAGCCTGGGTGGCTGAAGTACCACCCACCATCCTGATGACTACGGCAATTTGCACTTACCGGCCCATGCTTTGATCGGAGGTGATAGACAAGTCCTGCCTTTGATCTGTATGCTTTCCCACAGTGATGACACTTCATTGCCATTTTCTCCAGCTCAGAAGCAGCCTTCCCACATTTTTTAACATGATACAGGTATCCCATTATGCTAGTGAAGCTGCCTGTGCAGCCCTGTCAATGCAGAAGAAAAATGTATGGAAGAAAAATGCTCTCCAAGTGATCACAAGACTACGGTGTACAGAATCCACAGTTTGCTGACCAAAGTACAATTACTTTTCCTGCCAGACCAGGGACAATCAGAGAGTAAGCCTTATTGTTAGTCTATTCAGGCAGACAAAATCTGGGACAAAGAATTAGCTGCCATTGAGAGAAACTGTTACTTAGAACTTCTTTGCAGGTAGTGTGCAACAGAAAAATTCAGTATCTGGAATAAAGAAACAAGATGTTAAATGAGGATGCACAAACCCAAGATTTTCTGATACAAATGGAGGAGCTGGGCAGAAAAATGGGAAAGTTTTATACTTAGTTCGCTGATCAAAATGTCTACAACACAGCAATATTAGAGTGAAGGTAAACAGAACTTTCAGCTATTGCTAGGATACAGCTATTGGCAACAAAAATGATCAGAGGGCTGGAGTACCTCTGTAGTAAGGCCAGGCTGAGAGAGTTGGGGTTCTTCAGCCTGGAGAAGAGGAGACTTCAGGAGTAATGGCTCTGGGCAGCCTGATCTAGTGGGAGGTGTCCCTGCTCATGGCAGAGGGGTTGGAACTGGGGGATCCTTGTGGTCCCTTCCAACCCTGACAGATTCTGATCTGTTTTAGCAGAGGACTTTAGAGCCCTAATGGCTCAATGGTTGGACTTGATGATCTTGAAGGTCCCTTCCAACCTAAAGGATGCTATGATTCTCTGATATATATTACTCAAGACCTCACAGCCTTTCAGTACTTCAAAGGGGCTGATAACAAAGATGGGGAGGGACTTCTTAGCATTTTCTGTCATGACAGGACAAGGAGAAATGGTTTGAAACTGAAAGAGGGAGATTTAGACTGGACAGAAGGAAGAACTAGTTTTTGTTGAGGGTGGCGAGACCCTGGCCCAGGCTGTCCAGAATGGTGCTCAATGTCTCATCCCCAGCAACATTCCAGGCCAGGTTTGATGGGGCTCTGAGCAACTTGCTATAGTTGAAGCTGTCCCTGCTCACTGCAGAGAGGATGGACTAGACAAGCTTTAAAGGTCTCTTCCCACCCAAACCATTTCATGATTCCATGACACTCAAAAGCGTAGCTAGTATCTTGAAACAAATCCAGCCTTGGCCAGCACCAAAGTATATCCTGTAGAACTCTCCTAATATTTTATGTTCATGCATCACCTACTGTTTCATGAAGAACACTTGGCAAAGCACAGCTTACCTCCCTTGTACACTTAAGCTTTCCCATACGCTTCAAAACCTTCCGAAGGCGGTCTCGCTCAAGCTGCTCATCCAGTTCTCCTCCCTCCTTCACCACTGGCTAAAGCACAGCAGAAAGGTGAAAGAAATGCACAGGATGCTCAGTATTTACAGTTCTCAAAGGGAATTCACCACTCAACATGCTACTGAAGGAAAGCTTCTAAAATAATTAAATCTCTGCAACCTATTATTTTATAGGCGTATCTAATACAATGATCACTATCTATATCCCAGAGCAACTGTATTATCTTTAGAAGGAGTAAACTGCCTGAAAACTGCTTTGTAGGTAAGAGTTTAGCACTGAGATAACTATCTCTGAGCAAAACCTTGATAAGAAATGGTTGAACTATAGCTGCTTGGAAGGACAAGGGTATGTATTTCCATAATTACTTTCCCTTTCTGCCTGTGGAAGGCTCTTACTTGTCTCTCTCATTCATCTTTAACGTTTACTGATCCTACCATTTTCACTTAGTCTGCCTAGCCTCCGTGAGGCTAAGTGCCTGTAACAGTTGTTCACCTGTGCCAAACTGCAGCTCAAGTTCTTCTCTATTCTCTCTCTGATGGGCCTTGTATATTATTTCCTACACTACCTTATCACAATACTACACCTAGACTGAATAAGAAGTCAGAACTGAGTGTCAGACCTATTGCTTTGGGCTAGAACATGATCATTATGTAAAAAAAAAAAAACTAATTACCTAAACCTTACCCAAACTTCTGAATGACCTTTTCAAAAGTTCTAATTCTTCACAGCTATAACAGGAGACATAGCCTTCTTTAAAGTAATTGCAAAGAGGAAAAGCAGATTGTAGCATTAATAGCTTTACAGTTAATAGAGACAAGAACTAAACTGCTGCTTCTGCTTCTCTACCTGTGAGCTTGTAAAGGACTAAAATCTAGCCTGCTCCAGGCATAGAAGTCCTACTTTTCTAGAAAAGGACTGAAAATTGCAGCCTAATAAGCAATCTTTTTTTTTTTCCTGACTGAGAATGCCTTTTATATGTGACACATAACCACTCTAAAGAGAAAATTATCCCCTCTTTCTAAAATGCAGTGTGCCTACCATTTCTGGTAACATTCTACTGTTTTTTCAGATGTCAAATCTGGAAAAATAATAGGCAGGCAAAACTGGAACAGATACCACATTTGAAACAACACAGCATGTTCTGTCTCTGCGTGTACCAGGCAAGCAACAAGACTGTCTTGCCTGTAGGAGTTTTAGGCACACACAGAAGTTGCATTACCTGATTGTTATGGTCTGCCATGACATGGTATTTCATCCCTCCCAAGGACTTCAGCTGCTTCCCACAGTGATGACATGTGAACATTTCCTAGAAATAAACAAGGAAATGGTGCATGCAACTGTATATTAAGCAAACCAGTGGGAAAGTCTTTGGAGAAAAAAGCAGGAGAGCAGAACATTTTATTTGGGCCTGGTAACTGCCCATTAAGAACATAAGAGACTTCATGGAGCCTAAAATTTAAGGGAACAACAAAATAACTACACCTTTGTTCACTACCCCAAACCTCCAGCAAAATGCTAAGCAAGGAGCACCAAGCACAGCCTCTCAAAGACGTATAAAGGACTCTTGCTTAGAGACATGATGATGAGATGAAGCTTTTTAAATACCAGACAAAACAGTGTGCAGGCACTTCTATGAGTAAGCTGTAGACAAAGAAAACATCACTCATCTCTCATGTTCTTACCTGCCTGCAATTTACCATATGTTTCTTCAGTCCTTCTACAGTCTTCCTCACCACGGCCCGGCACGTTGGACAGGTAACTCGGCCTTTGTCCTGAATTTCCAGAGACCACCGCTCCTCCATACTACCTGTCAAAGCAAAAGGTTTGCAACAGAACTGCAAACAAAGTATCTTTTATTTTTTTCATTCAATGTGCACAATGAATTCTACACGGAAACAGGTCGCATGCTACCAAAATTGTGTCCAGATACACTTCAATAGGTTTAGCTCATGTGCAACTTCAAATATGTCACAAGATGAGGCACACAGCATTTCTTCTGGGAGATCATTTTATAAAGGCTCTGTAATCCTACCATCCCCTTGTGAGAAGTGTTATTCCACTTGTTCAGCAGAGTTTTTCCATTCATTCATTTCTATCACTATTATTTTAGCACGGAGAGTAAACTCTTTCAGCAAAAGGGTTTTCACAGTTGAATTAGTCACAGGTGTGACTGAACAGTTTCAGACCAAGTCCACAGTTCAGTTCTACTAACCAGGTCTTCAGAATTCCACTTATGTTAGCCAGCAGTTTTGGAACTGAAAGTGAACAGAGCTTCACCACCACAGAGCTGCCAAGTTACTCAGCAGCCAAGGAAATGCACCCTGTGTTGCCATGGTCTCCAGTTCCTGAGCTCTTGAAATGCCAAGCAAAAGCTTGGCATAACCCATAAGGATTATTACTGAGATGGGTTCTGGGAAGAAAACAGCTTAGCAGTCACCTGCCTGAATTCTTCTCATCAAAACACCTGAAGGCTTTCCTCTTTGCCCAGTAACAACAGGCAAGGGTCATCCCTCCCCAGGTGGCTGGGCGAAAAGTCTGTGAATCAAACAGCACTTGGCAAAAAACTGGGGTACTTAATGAGTGCTGTAATCTACACATACCAAGTCATTCCACTTGCTGAGTCAAGGCTAATGTTATTGTTCCAGGCTGGACTGCTTGGGTCTCTGGCTACCAGGTTACCAGAATAAGTGATTTGGCAGCAACAGTAGCGTTTTCCCTGCAAACATACCCTGCTGAGTAAAAAAGTATAAATATTTTTATGAGTGTTATAGTGAGACTATTTTAACAGGCTTTTGCTCAGTTCAGAAAGTGATTTCCCCTTCCCTGTTCCATTATGCAGTGGTAAAACTGTGTGGAATGACACTATTAGGCAGTACACAGTCCCTCCAGTCTTGTTCTGCAGTACTGACACGGTGCCAAAAGGAGAGCAATCAGCTCTTCCTTGTCCACAGGAAAGGGAACAGGAAAAAGGAAACACCAGAAACACAGTGGTGGCTCATATTCAAATCCTAGAATCACATTTATCTTTTACCTGCTTTATAAACAATTCTGAGCAATGCTTCTTACCTGTGCCATAGGTTTCCAGTTCTTTCTGAACAGAGTGGCCTTTCGTTCTGGAGTTTTGTTGTGTTCCAGTTTGCTGTTTTTTTCCTGTTATAACACAAACAAGAAAGACCAGAAGACTTAATTTTGTGAGTCTTGTTACAAAAGAGAAAAGATTTTTTTGCTAGGAGGCTGCTATTTAGTCTGCTGTCTTAAAGGCACTCATTCAGAAATGTTCTTTTGTGCTGCTCTCTGCTACCTGGGGGAGCCAGAGCTGCTATTATCAATAGCCTAGCTGCCATTATCAATAGCCTAGCTGCCATCAAGGAACATTAGTCACAACTGCTGTCTCAGTGTTGATGAAGTAATAGCGACCTTTGGGTGAACTTTGCTCATCATAATATCATTATAATATGAACACACACCTCCTGGCCAAAAGCTACCTGCCTCTAAGGCAGACCACGCCTCCGACACTCCTCCCTGGGCATGCCTGGTAGCTTTGCTTGAGAAAGGTGGAGATTGGCAGGAGTCCATGGGACAGAGAAGGAGAAAGGTGCCTCACCTAGCATAAAAGATGGCTTCTTAGCAACCAAACTTTGGAAGCTTTCGCCCCCGAGGAAGGATCACGATGATCAGAAGGATCAGCAAGACACTGCCTGGACTTGGGACCACAGGGACGCCTTGGACCCGTGGTGGGAGCTATCACTCTCTTCCCCACCTTTACTTTTCCTGTCACTCTTTTACCTATCACATGCCACTTTACCGGCAAAACAATAAAGTTTCACTGTTAGATTGAAGTAAAATGCCTCTTTGGCTTTTTGCACTTTGAGATCACAGCAGATGAACCACCACACGTCTGCTGAGTGGAGCGGAGCGTGACAGTTACACTGTTTGCTCCTCTCTCCCTGTTCTCTTCAGCTGCTCCACACAGCTCTGGAGCTGCAGTGCCCACTGCTGGACACAGCACTCCAAGTGTGACCCTCCGTTAGAGTAAGAATTACTTCACATGTCTGACAGTCAACATCGCTGCTCTAACATCTCAGTACAACATCTGCCTTTTTAAAAATCAGTATGACCTTGCCAGTCCCTGTTCAGCTTTTGACCTCTTACAAATCTCAAATCCTCTTCAGAAGAACTGACACGTAGGAAGTTGTTCTTTGTCTTTCCACTGTGCTAATATTTCTTCTTAACTAACTCTTCAATTTCATGGAAGCATTAAAGTTGGGAAAGACCTCTAAGGTCAAGTCCAGCCATCACCTAACACTATACTTTTTAAACTGTTTCTCTAACCTCAAGACCACTTTCAATTTTAGCCTGTGGGGAACGGTCCATTTTCTCCTTCCCCCACATAAGACTAACCAAAACGCCTTTCGAGGCAGCAGAGCAAGCGAAGTGCCTTTTTGCTGATTTAGCCAAGGCTGAACTGAGACGGACTCAGATAAGGGCACAACCCTGTCTGCTCCTGGGGGTCACCCCAGCCACCAGGACGCCACCCCCCCGGACCGCCTGCATTCTCCCCATACACACACACGCATCCACACATCTACATATTGTTGAACCTTTCTGCTGGGCTCAACTCCTATCCTTTCTCTTCACTGATTCTACACCTCTCCCTCGGAGAGTACACTTACCAGACCATAGTACCCTTGACTTTTCTTTTTGATATACACGGACTGCCTTTGCTGAACCTCGGCCCCACAATTTGTGCAGAGTTTCAATAAACCGAATAATTCGTACATTAATCATTAGTCTCAGTAACAATTTGTGAATGTGGTGAGGGAGTATTCCAATCTAACCTAGGACAGATTGTGAACCATAATTCTGCATCTTTTTTTATTTCACAGAAATCACAGGAACATTAAGGTTGGAAGGGACCTCCTGAAATCACCCAATCCAATCCCTGTGTTCCCCCTCAGCATCAACCCCACCTTCCCAAGTGCCCTTGTATAACAAGTATGAGGCCTTGCAAGTGGAGCCTAATAACGAGGACAATGATATGACTAGCTTAGAAGTGTCACAATAAATAAAATGGCTGATGCCCTACATCAAAACTACTTCTACAAAGGAAAAAAAAAGACAGGTCATTGCCATAGGCGACTCCCTTCCAAAGGGAACAGAAGGCCAAATATGCAGACCAGACCCACTTCTTAGGGAAGTCTGCTGCCTCCTTGGGGCCTGGATTAAAGATGTGGTGAGAAAACTTCCTACCCTTGTGTGGCCCTTCAATTACTACACATTACTGATTTTTCAGGTAGGCAGTGATGAACTCGCAAGAAGAAAACTGAGGACAATCCAGAGGGACTTGAGGGCCTTGGAGTGACTAGGCAAGGGAAAGACCTTTAAGATCATCAAGCCCAATCATTAATCCAGCACTGCCAGGTCCACCATTAAACCATGTCCCTCGGTACCACATCTCTGCAGCTTTTCAGTCCCTCCAGGGGTGGGGACTCCACCACTGCCCTGGACAGCCTGGGCCAAGGCTTGACAACCCTTTCAGGAAAGACACTTTTCCTTATGTCCAATGTAAACTTCCCCTGGCATAAGCTGAGGCCATTTCCTCTTGTGTCCTGTCACTTGTTCCTTGGGAGAAGAGAAAGACCTCCACCTAGCCCCCAGCCTCTTTTAATGGAGTTGTCAAGAGCCAGGTCTCCCTTGAGCCTCCTTTTCTCCAGGCTCAACAACTCCAGGTCTCTCTCCTGGCAGTTACTATATAATTGGGATTGGACTGATCACCTGGGTCCTACCTTCTCCCACAGCATGGTTCTGCAGTCAGCTCACTCCCTTCTTCACACAATATGCTGTGAGTGAGTGCATTGGCTTATTCCTCCCTCCAGTGGACACAGAATCACAGAATGTCTGGGCT
>NW_008602084.1:0-7362 GCF_000691845.1 Merops nubicus
CTGCCTCCTGCTGCTGCTGCTCTCCCCCCTGCCCCCGGCTCCTGCCTCCTCCTGCTCTCCCCGCTGCCCCCAGCTTCTCGTACCTCCTCTGCTCCACTCCCTGCCCCTCCTCGCCTCCCAGGCTTTCCCCTGCCCTCCTCTCCTTGCCGAGGGGGGGGGTCCTGCCCCATCACATCCCCCCCGGGGGGCTGCTGCTGCTGCTGCTGGCAAGGTGCAGCCTAGTGTGGCGAGAGGCTAAAAATAGCTCCTTAAGCTCCACTCTCATTGACACCGTTTGGACAGAGGATGGAAAAATAAACAAAGGAAACTCCAGTTCGAGCTGCAGCCACATTCCTCATGCTAAATAATAACAGATTTTCCACCAAGGTGTGTGGATAACATACAGATTGGCAGAGTGGGGGGGAAAGAGGCAGAGAGAGAGAGAGAGCAGGAATCAAAACAAATTATACACACCCAGTGCATGTCAATATTTTGGTCCCTCTCATTCTGCCCTGTAGTAGTTAAGCACACGCAGATTGCCTATATTTAGAAAAGAGTATATTTTTAAATACTCTGAGATGGAGATTGTTGCCATTAATAATGGTGGAGCACACTGGAGGAGGCAGACCTAGCCAGGAGCTGTCGAATGTTGCTTTAGTGACATATAGAGGCCTGAGAGATAAAGGACAGGGCAGGAGCAGAGCAAATATTTTGAAATCGAGCAGTGATTACCCTGAAGTTTGTGGTTGTGTTGCTATTTTTACACAGGGGGGGCTGTTTGCCCTGGGAGATTATTCACAGATCCCTGGTGTGGAGATTCAGGCAGTGGGAGAATTATATTATTGGGGGTTTATTTTAGTTTGTGGTGGGTTTTTTTTTTCATTTTTTATTTTTTTTTAAATTGAGGCTAGAACACACACTGCAGCAGAAAAGGTTCAGCTCAGAATGGCTGAAAGCAGGGATGGACACAGGAAAAAATAGCATTTCTTACCCACTTCTGGGGTGCCAACCCAGCCTGGCTTAGGAAGGGCAGTAGCTGCATTCTAACAAAATCCATCCTTTTCTTTTTTTCCCCTCCCCTCCATGCTGTCCTTCCCAAAATAACCTCTCCCAATCTCAGTCTTCCTACAGGGATTTGAAGAGTGAGTTCTCATTTATGTTAGGGGAGGAGGTAAACAACCAAAGATCTGCACCATAACATGCTAGGAGCTACACATGCCTGGCATTGAGAGCCTGCCCTTGACATGCAAAAAGATGAGAAAGGGAAGAAAAAGGGAACAATAAAAGCAAAAGGGAGAGGGGAGGGCAGAGGTGGCTCCAGCCCTGCTGCTCAGGCAGCTGGTGGGGGAGATTTTGGCTCTTCCCCCAGAGGGGTGTCCTGGTGACAGTGGGGAAATGCACTCCTGAAGGGCCAGGACCTGTCCCCTGTCCCCACCTCCTGGTCAGAGCTCAGCCCTGCTCCCTGGCCACGCCAAGTGAGGTTGGTCATCTTCCTCTGGGGCATCCTAGCTGGGAGAAGCCTTCACCAGCTATGGCAGGTACTCAGCGACCAGATCTGCTGGTGCAAACCCCCCCAGGCTCCTAGCAAGCCCCATTCAGACACCCAGTGTTCCCCACACTCATGTGCAGAGAGGACAGACATGGCCTGGCAGGTAGGGAAGTGTTGGGAGAAGATGTTCCTCAGCCCTTCTCTTGCTTCTGCCCCAGTCTGAGCTGGGTAAATCATGCTGCCTTAGCCATGGGGTGAGATGACTGTAGCTGCTCCTCAACTCTGAGCAGGATCTGGAATTGTTTGGGTTGGAAGAGACTTTTAAGGTCATCAAGTCCAGCAGTTAGCTCAGCACTGCCAAGTCCACCACTAAACCACATCTCCATGGGTTTGAAACCCCTCCATGGGGACTGCAGCACTGCCCTGGGCAGCCTGCTCTGGGGCTTGTGGGGAAGAGGCTGTTCCTCAGGTCCAACCTAAACCTCCCCTGGTGCAACCTGAGGCCATTTCCTCTCATCCTGTCCCTTGTTCCTTGGGATGAAAGCCCTCCCCTGACAATGAGAGTTAGGGGATGGAAGATGCTGAATAATTTGGGAACAGGAGGGAGCTCCCAGCTAGAGGCTTTGTCAACCTGCCCTTCACACACACGTGCCACGCCACCAGCAAAGCACAAAGCCCTTCCCCTTCCTCCAGTGATCTTCACCAACATCAGGGTGAACCTCAAGCTGTCAGCTCACTCGTGAGGATTTTGGTGGCTTTTGGGTTCTGTTATTTTTTATCTCGGAGCGCTCAGCCCACGTGTTTGAGTTTTTCCCTCACAACTTTCTTACAAACAGATCTGGTGAGAGGCAACAGAACCGAGCTGCCTCCTTTCCCCAGAGGGAGAGGGGTGGGGAGAGGTGGGCATTGCAGGCTAAGCCTACTACACTTTGCTGAGAAAAAAAACTCTAAATATACGTGTGGGGTTCAAATCTATCTTCAGCTAAACCCCTGAATGAAAAAAACCCAGTCAGCAGCCTCAGGCTGCACAGGCAGCACACCCCACACGCACCAGCTACGTGTGGATTTGGGGGAGAAGCAGTGGAGGGATTCCCAGGAAGGAAACCCCACTGGCTGCCTGCTCGGGTAAGACGTGGGGGAGGCCTCTCTCCTCTCCCTTCCCAGCACTGTGGTCCTGACATCAGCTGTCTCATGGCTGCAGGATTCCTTTGCTGCTTTGGGAATTCATGTGTTACTCCCATTTAGAGCCACTCAGAAGAGACCCCCCCTCTTTGGGGGATTGGAGGCTGGGGAGGGAGACTCGAGTGCTGTGGTTGGGCTTCTGCTCCCAGTGTCCACCCCAGCACTTCACACAAGCTCTTCCTTCTTCCAGGCTCTACTCCCCTTCTGTGTTTGTGATGCACCCTTGGCTATGCAATCAGAGCTTTGGAGGCACATTTATTTACTACAGGCTTTCTTCCCAAACAGAACAAAGCTCCTGCCTCTTCTTTACGTTTTGGTTGTGGTGGCTCAGGAAGCTAATGGTGGTGGAAACTGCTCTGAGGGGTTGCCACAGAGCAGCAGAGCTGCAGGGCACCTCTGCTGCTTGCCATCTCTCCTGCTAGCTGCAGCAGAGTCCACCCCAACCAACGTCATTCCTGGCAGACATCAGTTCAGCCTCTCCAAAGGCTTCACCAATATCTGTTTCTCCACAGCCTCCATTTCACAGAGGACCTCTCTGCACTGCAGAGAGCAAGTCCAGCAGCAGTGGCCACACTCAGGTCCTCAAATGGAGAACCTGGATGGGCTTGGCCAAAGTCTGTGGTTGCACCAGATAAAAGAGACTTCAAGGCCATGCCTGGGGTTGTCAGCCCTGGCAGGCAGCCACCAGCTTCCTGCTAGCCCAGAAACCCTGTAGGCTGACCTTGAAGAGCTGTGGGCAACATAACTGTGAGAGGAAGAGAGCCAGGTACCAACCATCACCTCTTTGGAAAACCCTCTGGGGATCATGAAAACCCAATGGGGGTGTGAAGGCAGTGAAGCAAACCACAGCTATGGAAGGCAGCTCTGAGGAAGACCTGGCACCAGGAGGCTGAGGTGCAGGATGACTCCTACCCGAGCAGCAGGACGAAGATTTCTTTTGGCCTTAATGACAACAAGCCTCTAGCTGACAACACGGGCTGCTGTTCTGCTCTGATATATCTACAGGGACAGTGGCACCACGCCAGCTGGGGCTTTTATTCATACTTTGCTACTCTTTATAAAGATAGGCTCAAGTGACTCATATGTCACTGGCCACGCACCATACATTTAAATTCTTTGTCATGGGGTTGATTTCTGGGGGTCAGGTCGTCGTCGTTTTCCTCCTTGGTTGTTTTTTTTTTCCCCCTTCCTTTTTCTTTTTCTTTTTTTTTTTAATATTAATTCCTTTCCCTCTGCTCTCCTCAATTTAATTATGGCTGTGTAATCTGGAGATCTGTGAGGCTCTCGCATGAGGTCTCTGGCTATCAAGTTTCCATGTTCACAATTAGCAAATGGAGACAAGGAGAGCAGCAGTGGAAGAAAAGGGTTTTAACTTAAGATCCTTAAGAGGATCTGTGGTGCTCTGGTCTCCTCACCAACAGGAGGGCCGTGGATGAAGGAGGTTTTAGGTTTCAAGCCCAAGTTTCAAGACACTTAAACCAATATGAAAACCAGCCTTTGCTGGACTTGCTAGACATAGAGAAAAGCTAAGCAATTAGGGACACTGAAGGGATTTTAAGCCTCCCTCTGTAGTGTTCAAGAAACATTGAAGCACACTGATGTCTGCTTGATCTTAGCTGAGAAGTTCTCACCTCTGGTCCAATGCCTCTGAACGGTGGCTTTGGAGCAGCACAGACCTGAAATGAGAGGGGTTTTCCCATTTAGATAGTCAGCTGCTGCTTTCTCTCTTTCCTCTCCCATCTCATGATACAATATCCTCAGAGATTTCTCTCTCAAACTTTGCACTAGCTCACAGACCCTCACAGCAGCCACTGGCCTCAGGCACAGTCAAGAAGAAGAAGAGATGCCACCTCTGGGTGTTTCCCCTGACACTTCTACACTGCACTGACACGTGGAGAGCACAAAACCAACACAAACTGATGAGCAGAATCAGCCAGAGACTTGCTGGCATGCTTCTGAATTTGGTGTTGGTCCACCATGCTCTTTGTACCATGTATGGAAAGACCTGAATGTCTCATACCACATTTCTGCAGTGCTAGCTGGGCATCTTCAGCCCCTTGCTGTCTCATCTTAGGATGAACTCCAACTACAGGCTCAGAATGGTGCCATCCCAGAACTGAGAATAATGGAGGTGGTGTTTTGGGAGGAGATTTCAGTGAAGCTAATGGCCACAGCTCATGAACATTTTCTGTTTCTAGAAGAAATGTGAAGACATGAGGAATTCCCTGCCATAAATCCCTTCTTCTCCAGAAACCCCTTTCCCTCTTCTTTTGAGAGTGACATTTAAATTTATTTTATTTCTAATCTTAAGTGCAGTAGAGTGAGAACTAGTAAATACTTCACACTTGGCTTTCTCAGGGAAAACATCATACCTGCCAGGACCTACCTGTCACCAAGGATCTCCCCTCTGTCACAGGAGGTTTGCTGACATCTCAGATGCCACGGAGCCTCTTGCTCAGGTCCTGTGCTGTGCCATGGTAACTGGTGATCAGGGAAGGAGAGAGCCAATGTCTCCACATCTCCCATGCAGGTACCAGCCAGGCACCCCAAGGCTCTAGGCAGACCTGAAAGTGAAGCAAAGAGAACTTCAGATTGGCTGATTGTGGTGAGAAGGACA
Source organism: Merops nubicus (assembly GCF_000691845.1). Classification (NCBI taxonomy): domain Eukaryota; kingdom Metazoa; phylum Chordata; class Aves; order Coraciiformes; family Meropidae; genus Merops; species Merops nubicus. The sequence continues at coordinate 5,268 of NW_008602084.1, forward strand.
AAAATTATCCCCCAATTGTCACGGGCAGGGAAAAATTCCTCTATGTTGCTCCCACTCTTTCTTGCTGCAGCCACAGCTGAGACCTGCTGTGGGCTGTATCCCTGTGCAGGTTGTCCTGGGGTGGGGCTTTGACTTGCCACCAGATGCAGGGGGAAAAACTGGACTAGGAGTTTGTGGTAGATTGGGGAAAAAAAAACAAACACCATCCCTTCTCACTGTGCTTCAATATGGGGCAGATGCAGTGACACAGTACCTGGAGCAAGTCATTTCTGTGTAATTCCCTCCTCAGCAATGATGCTCCATTCTAGGAATGAAGGATAATGTGGGTAGCCAAAAGCAGGAATCTCCTAGTCCAGCTTTGCTCCTTGCAGGCTACCCACCCCTCCACCCCACCGTGGTCCCACAGCTGGCAAGGAGGAGGAGGAGGATGCTGTGGCACGTTTGAGACTGCAGTGGTCTGGCACTGCAGGTTTGGGAAGAGGAGGAAACCTGACTTGAAGGTTAAAGTCAAAATGGAGAATCCCACCTCCTAATTTCTCTTCCAGGTGCTGCCTGTGAGGTGGTTTCTCACAAGTCCCCTCCCCCCGGGGCTTTGTACAAGGGGGTTCATAACACCAGCTGCCTCCTAGATGGGGGTACCTGAGACTGGCCAAAGCAGGGCTGAAAAGGGCTTTAGGAACCTCAGTGAGGGGCTGAGAGTAGCAAAATATTAACTATGAAGAGTAGCCTCCCTCCTGCATATTTACTACAGGAAGGCAGAGGGGAAAATGCCTCCAAGAGCTTCTCCTTTTCATTTTGCTTTAAACTTCTGCTTATTTCTTGTGTCTGCTTCGTGAGGGAGATTTCTTTACATCTGTCAGAGAGAGGCAGAAAAACCCTGAACCAGAGTTGTAGGGTGTTGTGGTTTTTTTTTTTTGGGTGGGTGGGGTAGAAGCAACTGCAGGTAGATATGAAGCCTGTACCTTTTAATCTCCCTATCTGGCTAGATTAAATAGATTTATAGCACACAAAACGTGCTGCAAAGTAGAAACTAGGAGGCTGGCTTTGTTGGGCAGGAGAGAGTTAATCCCTATGGGGTGCTCATGTACGTCAGAGCAGGTTCCTGTCTGTGCAGTGCTCAGCTAGGATTGAGAGCTTTTGTTCCTTGTTGTTTTTCATGATTTCTTTGCATTTAATAGTGTTTGGGTTTTGGTGGTTGGGTGGTTGTTTATTTTTTTTTTCTTTTTTAGTTTTTTTAAAAAATATGTTTTAAAGAGCATTTCAAGCTGGCAAATGGGGGGCAGGCTAAGAACCCTGTAGAATGCAGTTCTAAGGTATTAAAGAGCATCAGAGACACGGGCAGGACGAGTCCCCACCACGGCCACGGGTTGTGTCCTTCAGCCTTTAGTGCCACTGCCACACCCTGCAAGGGCCAAATCCAAGTTCATCTCCCCCCACCTTCCAGGGGTCTGAGCAAGGGATAATAAATAGGGATGGGACTGGAGGTGGGGGGGATGTTGGCACCACCTCGTCAGCTCTTGCCCCTTGAGGTCTCCAGAGAGGCAGTGGGAGCTGTGACCAACAGATGGGAAGCCCCAGTGTTTCACCCCCAGGTCCTGAGCCAAGCCCAGCCCTGAGCATGACTCTCCTCTTTGATTTTTGACTGAATTTAAATCAGTCTGGAAGAAAGTGGTGTCATTTTTCCTCACCTATGAACCCAGCCCCAGAGGTTTGAAGCTGACAGAGCCTGAGGTGGTTTCTGGTCTGAATTACAGACATTTCAGGACAGATGCTGTGCTGGATAATGATGCCTGTGCCTCCTCCAGAGGCAGGAAAGGTGAGCAGGGAACTCCCTGCAAATAGCCCTGGGGAGGTAGGATGCTCTGAGAAGCCGGAGGGCACGCAGAGGTGAGGGACTGACCAGCTCAAGGAGCTGAGGAGGGTCAACCTCAACGAGAAAATGGAGAAATTAGTGAAATCTATCTAGCTTAGCCCAGCTGGGACTAAGGATTGGGCCAAAATAACAACCCTCAAAGGTGGCAAAGGCGAGGGAATGGCAGAGCGCAGCCCGGGGGGCGGGCCGGGGGCAGGCTGCCCACAGGAGTGTTTCGGGGGG
>NW_008602085.1:0-7436 GCF_000691845.1 Merops nubicus
GGTGAGGGCCGCCCGCCCTTCCCGCCGCGCCCCTGAGGGGAATTCTCCCTCGGCCGGCCCGCGGGTCGCTGTTTCCTCCCTTCCCTCCTCCCGGGCCGGGTGGGGGCGAGCGGGTCCCGCGGTGCCGCCAGGGCTGAGCCCCCACAGACATCTACTGCACGTTATTTCATCCTCACTGCCTGCTCTTGTAAAACTCTTATTTATTGGATTCTTTCTATAATTAAAAATATCTTTTTAACAGCAAAGTGCTGCAGTGGAATGTGTATTCAAGGATGCTCTTAATTTATGAGCTCTCTTGTGTGAAATTCCCACAGATCTAATGGGAGATTTGGGTGCAAGGTCAGGCTGTGTAATCACAGGGGCACAGATCTCACCAGGACACCCCTTGTACGCTGTACAAATTGTATTAGGTCATTTGTCTTGAAGTGAAAAGGTTCTATAACTTTTTGGTAAACATCTCCTCTGGTATAACCTTGTGGCTTTTTGAATTTTCAAATAGACATTCAATTTAAAAATGTAATTACTAAAAGCCTGATTCAGGGTCAGCTGAAGTGCCATGATAATGTTACTGCTGACGAGCGGGTTTTAGATTCAGTGCAAAGTTTCTCAAATGGCTTACAAAAAATAGTTCCACTCAGTGTATTATTCAAACCTAGCAAGCACAATGTCCCTAAGAATACATAGAATTAAAAGCTATGTTAAGAGCAAGGTACTAGGAACTAGCACAGAATAGGACTAGAGGCTTTGGGGAAAGACATTCCTTGGATTTGGAAACGGGGATGGAAAGTAGGAAAAGGTTTCTGACATGGAGAACCTACTAATTTGGCCCGAGAATATGGAAACCTTTGAGGTTAGAGGACCAGTTTAGCCTCCAGATCTGTACAGGACACAGCACTGAGATTTCATAGAGTCACAGAACATTTGGGGATAGCAGGGACCTTTAAAGGTCATCTAGTCCCCGTGCCCCCAGTGAGCAGGGACACCTTTAGGTCAGGCTGCTCAGAGCCCCTTTGTAGCATGGACTGGGTGTATCCACAGCAGTCCCAGCCCTGCACTGGCTGTGCTGGTCAGAGAGCTGACTGGAGCACGTGCTGGAAGAGGAGGACAGAAATGGTCATGCCAAATGACAGAAAATGTGTCATTAAAGGTGGTGAGACCTGTGGGGCAAGACCAAACTCTTCATCTTTCCAGGTAAATGTGTGCCCTGGCCCCCTGAGGAGATCAGTGATGGAAGAGGAAGATAGAAATGGTCATGCCAAATGACAGAAAGTGTGTCATTAAAGGTGGTGAGGCAAGACCAAACTCTTCATCTTTCCAGGTAAATGTGTGCCCTGGCCCCCTGAGGAGATCAGTGATGGAAAGACTAAGGCAGCAGTGACACACGATGTGTTTTACCTTGTGGCACCTGCCCTCAATCACAGCGCTTTCCCAAATTTGGGATCCCATGCACCAGGAAAATCTGCTACATTGAACAGCACCAGGCAGGTCAGGTGGGGGAAAGCCATGCCTAGGACAGGAGGGAAGACTGTGGTGCTGCTAAGATCTGGAAATTTCACCAGAGGAAGGAAGATGGGACAGGGGCTAGAAGTGTGTCTTCTCTTCAGAGCAGGAGACTTGCCAGATCAGTATAAAGCTGCTGAGCTCAGCCTAAGTATTTCTGGGCACATTGGAGGTTCCTCTAAAGGTTAATTCCATATTCTTGGGGCAGCCCAAGACCATCTTAGCAGTGAAGGTGTTGGCAGGTAGGCTCTCACAGGGATGTTCTCACGAGTCCAGCACTAAGGACATGAATCAACACTGGGTCAGGGGGAACTTCTACCATCTGGTCATCTTTCCAAGGAGCATTTTAGATGTAAGTCTGACAGGAGAAGCTGAAACACAAGATTTTTTTATCCTACTGCACTGCTAATGCAAATAAATGCAAGAGGAACACGTTCAGTTACAGTTAAAGTGCTGGAGAAATTTATATATAAATCTTAGGGTAGAACAACAAGGTTCATCTGCCCAATTTCAGAAAAGGTTATGAAATAGTTTATGAAACTGCAAATTCAATTTTTTTCTGGCCATGTTGGCAGGAAAGCAATTCTTGACCCTAGTAACATTTGTATATAGTTTAAAGCATAGCAAGCAATGATTGCAAAGGAATATACGAGTCAAGACAGAAATAAAACCTCTGTTTATAGCCTTGATATATCACCCCATATTCTCTAAATACAGTAACAACAAAAAAAAAGAAAATAGCCAGTACCCTGATGCCTTGTCACAGAGTGTATGGGTAAAGTAAAGATCAAGAAACAAGCAAGAATGGATTTTAAATATAGCTGCCACAACAAATTATAATTATAATGTCTTAATGTTAATCTCTCTGGCACAGCAAAGACTAAAGAATCACACACGTGCTCACTGAAACAATAATTTTGTCTAATATTCATCACTGATGTCATCTTTCTGAAGTTTGTTTGAAACATGTTGCCAATCACCTGGTGTTTTTGCAGCACCAGTTTTAGTGAAATAGGGGGAGATATACCCAGCTGAGATCCACAAAACCTAACATCCACCCAGGCAAACCCTGCCAGCACCACCAAGCACCATAAAACCCTCAGTGTTACCATGAAGAGCCAGATTTTTGATGTCCCACAGATGTAAGTCACTACAGAGGGCACAAGACCTATCTTTAATCTTCTGCTTAATTTCCTGATAGACCAGAAGGGATGTTTTGGGAACAGGCATTTCCCCGTGGAGAGCTGTAGCTGATGCTCATGCAGCAGCCCACGCTGGGAACAGGAGACAAAGGAGTCAGGTTTAGGGCACAACACCCATTCATTGGAACCTAAACATTTTGTGGAAGTTTCCATATTTAAGTAAACATCTTTTTGGAAAGATTTTTCAGGTCCCAAAATAGAATTTCTGGTGAAAAATACAACCAAACCCCAGAGCAGGCAACAGCACAGGGATCACTCTGACTTGGCTGCAAGAGGAGCAGGTCCTACCAAGTGCCTGCCAGATTCCCTGCCAGCTTGGCTGGTGACTGAGAGGGAACAAAGCCTGCAGTGTCTCCAGGCTGCCCTGCTCCCTGGGCTGCTCCACATCATGAATCCTGAGGTCTCCAGCCACTGCAGTTCCAGGGAAGCCCTGCCACAGAGGCGTCTTGCAGGTCACTGTCTCAAGAAGTTCCCCGTGCTGGAGGTCCCAGCTCCCAAGACTGCTTGACTCCTGCTAGAGGTGACAGTGAGAAACTGGCCTGGGAGAATCAGGAGACAAGGGCTGAGCCAAGAACTTGAGTCTTGGCTTTGCAGCCTCCTATACAAACTGAACAAATTATCTTCTTCCTAAATGATTTTACCCCCTCTCTGGAGTGCTTGTTTTTGAAATGTGTAGTTTTTCTAGAAGAATTTCCTGCAAAGTACACATTCCACTGGATTCTTCTAATTAAGCCTAATACAAGCTGAATATTACACTAGGCATCTGCATTGTAGCCTGTCAAGTATTACTGTGGAAAAAAAAATGGATTATAATACACAGACATGGAAATTTTATTTGCATGAATAATACTTCTGCTCTTCATGGGATGTAACAATAGGAAATGGTGCCAAGGCCAATAAATGAACATAATTTAGAAATCTGTTTGCCAATCAAGTGCTTATTTCTCACTAGACTTCACTACTGTTAACCACCATTATTCTCTTTTAGGGTCCAAATATTGCAGCCAAAGGCTCTTCCAGTGGGAGTAGTGTCTGCAGGATGTCTGCAGCAAGGACAGGGTTCCACAGCAGCATGGCTTGGGCTTCTCTTTTCAAAATTTACTCATTGCTTGTCCTAAAGCACCCCAAGCCCAGCTTTTAGCTTTCATGTTTCTTAAGGAAACTAAAAGCTGCAGTAATTGCTTCATACTCTTACAAATTCTCTCCAGTCCACTGAGAGCCCTTGCAGTCTGTTTGGGCAGCCAGGAAAGTTTTATTTTTGCCTGGCAATGATTTCCCCATACCTGTGAGCCTCCAAGAGTATGTTCTAGGTTATAAAGAGATCCTACTACCCTCAGTGAAAGAATATTCATTAAGGACAAACACCAAGTGGCAGAAGAACAAAGGAAAATATACTTCAGCACTATAGAAGCTGGTTATTATTAACCATCATTAATTAGATGCATTTTAAGTGATGTGTCAGTCTCCAGGGGCTCTAAGTACCAAGGGGAGAGCAGTCCATGTCCTGAGGTGCTCTAAGTATCTAAAGACAGTGGGCTACATATTAGAGTGAAGTAAAAAAAAAACCAAAAAAGACAAAACAGTGAAACTAAACTGAACTCAATAATCTTAAACCACAGCAGACCAGCTGCCTGCAACTGCTCTGTACCCAAATCCACTCAGCTCTGAGCCTCTGGCTGTTCCTAAACTTTCACATGCATTTCCCACATTCTTCAGCCAGCAGACAAGGCACCATCCAGCCTTAACTCTGACACAGCCATGGGGCTTCAGCACGTGGGATCCTCGGGGCTGACATGGTCCTTCCCCTTTCTTAGCTCATGTTCCTTGCCAGGACCTGCTGCCAGCCTGCCAGGAGCTGGCTGTTCCATCCCTGCCACAGAGCCACTTCCCAAACAGCTGTCATGGCAAACGTGCTGGAAACTCTGCTGCCAGCAAGTTAACTGCTCAAGTATTCTTAAAATGTGGGAGGGGTGATTGAAAACTATGCCTAATGTAGACACACACACTTGTGTTTGCACTGGAATTATGCTCCTCAGATGCCTGAAGGAATGTTAGGTCAGCAGCTATATCAAGTCGTGTCGTTTGCTTTGCTGATTTTAATCCTTGTGCAGTGATAGATCTCTGTCAGATGGCTTGCTAGCTGTTTTCCAGCTTGTATTTGGGCAAATTGCAGTGTAATTCTCAATCCACATTAATTCTGTACCACAGTTAATGATAAATGAGTTAATCATGATGAAATCTTTACAGAGGTTCCTTTGGGTTACCTACTTAAGCTGCTGTCAGTACTACACAGTCATTATGCTCAAATTAAAGTATCATTATGGCATATATTGAATATTTGGCTTCACAGCAGGTAAGTTCTGTTCAACATATCTAGGATGCTGAGAACCAATCTCCTTTGGTCCCCCTCTCTAAAATATCACCAGCAGGAGAAAACCCAATGGGATTACCTTATGAAAATACTCCTTGTATGACCTGCTTCATATTTGCTTCCAGAGAGCTCCTGGGACTCCGAGTATTTAACATCAGCGCCCAGTAATAATCACAGAATCACAGAAAGCTTTGGGCTGGAAGGCACCTTTAAAGTCATCCAGTCCAAACCCCCTGCAGTAAAATGCCCCAGCAAGCCTGACCTTGAATGTCTCCAGGGATGGGCTCTCCACCATCTCTCTGGGCAACCTATTCCAGTGTTGCACCACCCTCATAGTGAAGAACTTCTTCCTAACGTCTGATCTAAATCTCCCCTGCTCTAGTTTAAAACCAGTGCCCCTCATCCTATCGCCCCGTGCCCTTGTCAACAGCCCTTCCCCTGTTTTCCTGTAGACCCCCTTCAGGTACTGGAAGGCTTCCATGAGGCCTCCCCAGAGCCTCCTCTGCTCCAGGCTGAACACCCCAACTCCTCAGCCTGTCCTCACAGCAGAGCTGCTCCAGCCCTGCAGCATTTCTGTGGCTCTCCTCTGGACTCACTCCAACAGCTCCACGTCCTTCTGGTGCTGGGGGCTCAGAGCTGGACACAGACTCCAGGGGAGGTCTCACAGGGCAGAGCAGAGGGGCAGGATCCCCTCTCTCCATCTGCTGCCCACGCTGCTCTGGATGCAGCCCAGGATGGGATTGGCCTCTGGGCTGCCATGGCACATTGGGGGCCCACATCCAGCTTGTCATCCACCAGTACCCCCAAGTCCTCTTCTGCAGGGCTGCTCTCTAGCACGTCCTCCCCCAGCCTGGACTGATGATGAGGGTTGCCCCTATGTGGGTGCAGGTCCTTGCACATGGCCTTGTTGAACCTCATGAGGTTCACATGGACCCACTTCTCCAGCCTGCCCAGGTCCCTCTGGACAACATCCCATCCTCTGGCATGTCAATCTGCAGACTTGCTGAGGCTGCACTGGATCCCACCATCGGTACCAGTGTGATCACACTGCTGTCACAAATCCCTACTTCTCCCGTGCAAAAACCTTTATAGCCCCAAAAGAAAAGACTCCAGATTGTTCCTTTTTGCTGCCACCACCACCATCCCTGTCCTGACACACAGGACACGGTGGGGGCTGCAGGAAACGCTGTTTATTCTTTTGCCAAATGTCTTCTACAAGATGCTGCCTACTAGAAGTGCACTGAAGATTTTCCCTGAGACATGCCAAATAATCTTCTTAAGCCAGATTTCTAGGAGGCAGGTTACACATACAGGTGACTTTCCTCAGGGGCTCCTGGGGAACACTCTCTGCAGCAGCACAGAAATAAACACCAAAATCCTCCATTCTTGGGGAAAAGTCCTCCAATTATCTCAGCCATCAGGGGATCAGGGTATAACGTAACACTAAGCTTCCATTTACTTCACTGTATACTTCTAGCTTCACTTGAATTTCTGCAAACAAAAAGGTAGGGTGAATTTGCTCCACTGCTTTTATTCCTTAGTAGTGTAGATGCCAAAACTTTACTGCCTGTTTGGGTGGCCAAGGCAGACACTGTGACAGTGGAGGTACAGCCCTCCACCCAAGACAGAGACATCTTTCTGGTAAGAACTGAGCTTTCAATATAGAGTAAACCTTTTTCTAGTTACCTGTCCATGGAGGTACAGTCCTCCATCCAAGACAGACACCTTCCTGGTAAGAACTGAGCCTTCAATATAGAGTAAACCTTTTTCTAGTGTTATTATTATTTATCCACCCTACCACACAGACTTGCACCTCTGACCCCGTCAGATGCACCCAGGAATTACTGACACGAGCCTGACTATCCTTCTGCAGTTAGTGCACTTATCAACAGCAACTCCAAACCTGTTGTATTGCTTTAATAAATCTGATAGTTGTAACTTTTACACTGCCTCAGTGCAAGCCCTTGGGCTCTGGCAGGCAAACGTCACACTCTTACCCCTAACACAACATCATCTTTCTTGGAGGCCCCCTCTAAGGAATAAAAGCTCACAATAAGGTCTCCCCTGAGCCTTCTCTTCTCAAACTAAACCACCCCAACTCTCTCAGCCTTGCAGAGTGGAAGAGGTAAGGGGGAAAAAAAATTCAGTGCTTTGTTTTTCCCTCACATGGAGATACTGCCCAAACTAGCAAATTTATTTCCTGGCAAGATGAAATGTGAAAGGGAAGGGTTAGGGTTCATAGTGAATTAACAGCTTGTAACCCAAGTGTTGCAGAGGTCCTTGGCACGAGGGAAACACATCAGCTAAGCAAGCAGGGTAAGCAATTTCTTAACCAGAATTTCAGCAGGCATGTATGACTCTCA